>NW_004754924.1:784330-839437 GCF_000188695.1 Salpingoeca rosetta | reverse complement strand
CTCTCTCTCTCTCTCTCTCTCTCTCTCTCTCTCTCTCTCTCTCTCTCTCTCTCTCTCTCTCGCAGCACAACGCCAGCCAACAGTGTTCTGCAGCACAAGCCCGCCCGCCCCCAACCGCCACAGCACAGGGGGCACCTGTCTCGCCCTCTTCTGGCTGGTTGGGGGCGAGTCGAAGGGGCCCCAGCAAACCCTTTGCTTTATATGAAGAATTTTAGGCGCGAGATGGTGTGTACTGGAAGCCTGCACGTCCCCTTGCATGATGTCATCGTAAGTGCGACTTGTAGAGCGCGGGTTCGATACCCGCCCGCTCCTCGTCAGCCTCGAGGTGCTCCATGCCCTTATTTATTAGGGAGAGGGTTAAGTTATTACTCGTATTTATTAGAGAGAGGGCTAAGTTATTGTCGTGCAGGCGGAAGGTACACACCCAAATTTTTTTTTGGGGCGGGCTCAACACATGTGTATGTGTGTGTATGTGCGTACAGTTGTACATGTGTGTATGTGTGTGTGTGTGTGCGTACGAGTGTGTGTGTGCGTGTGTGCGTACATATCTGCATGTACAGTTGGGGGTGCTTTTTTTTTTTTCGTTGATGTCTCCCTTCGTCGTGCCCCTCTGTCTCTCCTTCATCCCTATGTATGAACAGCATTCCTTTTCGTTTCCCACCTCTGCCAATGGCACAGAGGTGTATTTACAATAAGTAGCCTCAACCTCTAGTTATATAGTCTATGCATGGGGGGAGCACACATTCATATTCTCGGGCGGTAGATGGTGACGAGCGCAAAAGCAGACGAGTTGGTCCTACACGACGGCAAACACACGTGCACATGTGTGCGTGTGTGTGTGCATGTCTTGGTCTTTGTCTGATTGCCCCTTTATCACTGTTCATCTGTTTGTCAGAATATCCACACGTCTGTCTGCAAATTTGTGCCCGCCTAACACACATGCATACACACACAGCGCGGCACACACACGCACTCCATAACCGTGTTTTCCACACCCCGTTCTTGCTTGTCGATAATCCTCCATGCCTCTCCTTCCATGTGCCGTCATCAACCGACATCGTTAGCAGCATGGTTTGTGTGTTGATTTGTTCAATTTGATGCCACGCCAACAAGGCAAAGCACATCACAGGTGACAACAAGACAACAAGCACTAGATGCAGCTCAAAACAGAGTGAAAAAAATGGAAAGGGCCCTCAACATACACACACAGACACACAGACACAGACAGACACACACAAACACAGAAACACACAGCAATCACACTTTCAACCTTGAAATACACACACCGCACGAACAAGCGCACAAGACGTGTCACTGATCACAAGTTCGGCCACTGGCTTCTCGCCAGGCTGGGACCAATCAGCATGAGTGTCAAATGGGGGGACGTAATCGACGCTTTTCGAGTCAAAGGCAGTCACTGCGATGTGTGCGTCGTGCCCAGCAACCAGCGGCAGGCCAGC
Organism: Salpingoeca rosetta; assembly: GCF_000188695.1. NCBI lineage: Eukaryota > Choanoflagellata > Craspedida > Salpingoecidae > Salpingoeca > Salpingoeca rosetta. The sequence goes on along the minus strand of NW_004754924.1, from coordinate 837,977 downwards.
AAATGTCTGCCACCTCTCTGTCGGAAGCTTGTCCTCTGCTGTCGATTGCACCATTGGGTGCAAGCTGTTTTTGGTCACTGGGTAAGGGTTTCCGTACGTCACGTCGCACACGAGGACGATGCGGTACACTTCGCCTGGTGTCAGCTGGAGGAAACGAAGATCGGCTGGCACGTCGGCGCCATCGCAGTCATGTGCATATTCAAGCGCGTAATCAAGGTCTGGTGTGAAATAGGGGCCTGCGCCAAACCAGCCAATGTCCGTCTTCTGAAGCGGAGCAAAGTCACCACCCAAGATGCCAACGACAGCATCGAAGCTGTTGACGCCATGAAAAACACGCTGGACGCGAAGCGGTGGATCTTGTTTCATGAGGGACGCATCCAACAGCCTGTAGTGGCCGGTCTTCGTGGTGACACGATCAAGAACTGCCTTCTCCTCAGCGTTGGTGGCAGCGCCAGTATCATCAACCTCATACTTGGGTGCAAATGGGTGGCTGGTGCTGGTGAGGTGGCCGCGAAAGCGCGTCTTGTTGCGATGCATGGCGCCATTGAACGCTGCAAGCTTCTGATCACACCATGTAATAACAGCAGCCGCGACCTTGCGACCAAATGGCCCAAGAAGGTCTGGCTGCCGAGCGGTGCGGCCACCAGCCTGACGAAGGAGCTGTGGTGTGCAGTGGATGAAGATAAGAGCAGAATACAAAGCAGAGAGAAGGGCAGGGGTGTGAGAGTTGTGATGACAATGGGACGGTGAGGCGAGCAGCGCGCACCAAAGACAGAAAACGCATACATCCACACACACACACACACACACACACACACACACACACACACACACACACACACACACACTGACAGCCAGACACACACATCACCCCGTCCGCCCCTCCCCCCACCCACACACACACATACGCACCGTCTTGACAAGGCTGGCCTCATCCTGGTTCCCAAGATCAAGCGGCACGACGTACACCGTGTCACGGGTTGACAACGCATGCTTCTTCTCCTTCAGTGTTGCGAGGATTTCAGGGTCGAACTTCCACACAGCATCGGGTGGCCCTTGCAACAACTCCTGCTGTCGTGCCTCGTTCAGCTGACGCTGCTCACGGGCAGCGGCGTACTGTCCCCTAAATGCTGCGTGAAGCAGAGCAAAGCTGAGGCGGCTACCACTCGTGGTGAAGCAGCCACGAAGGAGCGCTCGCAGGTGAACCGGCATCTCCTGTCCGTTGATCACCTTCTCGAGCGGCAGGTACTCGTGCTTCTCGTACTTGAGGGCAAGTTGCAGCAGCGATATGCCGTCCTTTTCATACTTGCCATGGTGCCATGGCTTGACAGCAAACCACACCTCCCACGCCAGGCAGCCGAAGGAAAACGCGTCCGTGTCCGCGCGCAACTTCTCCTCCAGCACCTGCTCGGGCGACGCCCAAAGTGGCGTTCCAGCCACTCGGGACAGCGAAGATGTCTCCGTGTTCTTGAACGTGCTCAGCCCAAAATCCGTCACCTTGGCGGAGAGCACAGCGTCCAGCAGCACGTTGGCAGACTTGAGGTCGCGGTGCACCACGTCGTGGGCATGCAGGAACTCCATGGCGCCGGCAACCTCGCTCAAGATGCGCAGCTTATCGACGTGGCTGATCTGGCGCTTGTGAAGGTGCATGAAGTCGAACAGGGAGCCGTTGTCTGCCCAGCTCAGAACAAAGGAGAGCGTTTTCCGCTCGGCGTCGTAGCATATACCATAGAACGAAACAATGTTGGGGTGCCTGAGGGTCATCAGAATGGCCACCTCTCGTCGGACCCGCTTGTCATTTGCATGGGCTTGCGTGTTTGACTTTTCCGAGAGAATCTCAAGCAAACGAGGGCGCGACCGCACGTCAATCTCCTTCAGTGCGACGTCGTGGCCTGCGATGGTGCAGCGGTACAGTTTGCCGTAGCCACCCTTGGTGAAGTCGCCCTTGTCATCCACCACGCGCTCCCTCGTGGTGAAGCGAGCGAGGTCCATGTTCAGGTTCAGCATGCCCTCTGGTGCGGTTGCAACAAAACGCATGGGGCGACGCACACGGCGTGTGAGAACCGCACGCGGATGTGTGACTCGTGCGCTCGCAATCGCGCACAAACAGCACAACAGGGGGAGAAGCGCGATGCAAGTCAACACACAGCAAGCAGCACAACACGCACACAGCGAAGACATGCATAGACGCACGTAGACGCACAGAAATACACGCACATACAGACACACAGACACGCACACATGCGCAGAGAAACGCACCAAGCTTTGCTTCGGCTTCTTGCAGCGAAGTTGGTGTGTCTGGCCCTACGTGACACAAAGAATTCGACATAGGTGAACGTGGATGTGAGTCAGAAGAGCACAAATGAGTTGCATGCAGAAACAGTGTGTGAACACCAGCGATGTGCATGATTCGATATGCATGACTTATCCTCCTCAGCACGCAAACGCAGTTCATACCTGGTGGCGGTTTCGCTGATGTGGCGCCTGCGTCCTCTGAATCGCTGGTCGTTGGCTCCTGCAAGGCCTGTTGAAGCCGCTCTGTGTCACGGTTCACGTGGGTGGCGTGTCATGTACGTTATGCGGGGTGTGTGTATTAAGCGTGTGTGAGTGTGTGTGAGTGTGTTTGCGCGCGCGTGTGCGTCCGTGTGTGTTTGAACAGAGCAGAAAAGAAGAAAGGGGCGCCCACGTTGGAACTCGAAAAGTGACAAGGCAAACGGGAGCAGAAACCCTACCAATTGAGGGGAAAGGCAGAGCAGAGCAAAGCAGGATGAGTGGGCAGCCTCACCAATCTCTGCGCGGGCATCTCGCAGCGCCTGCGCATTGCTTTCGTTTTGTTGTTGCAGCGTGTTCCTTTGCGTCTGTAACGCTTCATTTGCTTCACCGAGGTCCTTCACCTTCTGCTCGTGCTGAGTTTTGAGGGTCTCTGCAAGAATGACAACACCCAACCGACACATCCAGCGTCGCGTGAGCGCAATACACACATACACACACACACACATACACGCACGCATGCACGCACACCCCCTCTCTCCTCTCTATGCTTTTCTCTTTCTTGTTTTCGCACGCTCACTCGCAAAAGCAGAAGCAGAAGTAGCCATACCAAGTTGCGTTGCGAGTCTGGTCTCCAGGTCTGCCTTGCTCTGTTCCACGTCGTCCTTTGCTTGCTGCAAGTCCTCCATCTCTTCCTTCATTGCCTTGATGCGCTCCGTCAGATCAGTTTGCTGCTGCTCGCTGTCGGCGTGTGCACTCCTCAGCGATTCTGCGGCGCACAAATACGCCGCGAAAGTCCAACGTGAGTGACAAGACGAGTGACATATGCACCCAGTGCACCACAACCACAAGTCATCCAAACGAAACGACCCTCCTTTTGTACCACAACACACATACACAGACACACACACACGCACACACACACACACACACGTACACACACACACGTACACACATACAAAAACAATCATGCAAGCGCACCCAATTCATCGATGGCAGTCTGCAGCCTCTGGGCGAGTTCAGCCTTTCTCTCGTTGGCTTGGTCGCACTCCTCTGCTCGTTGCTCATTCGTCTGTGTGAGCTCTGCGATTGTCGCTGTTGAGGGGCAAGAACCGACAGGCAAGTAAGCGGGCAGGATTGCGAGGCGAGCGTATCAGATGTTATGTGGTGTGCGTGCGAGAGCGAAAGGGTGAAACAAGGTATTCTGCACAGAGTTGATGAGGCACACGCATGTTGTCGGCCCACCTTGAAGCTGCTCCTTTTCGCTGATAAGGGCCGCTGCTGCTTGCGTTTGTGCTGCTTCCTGCTCCTCCAATTGCACCCTCATCGTGGCGATGGTCGCGTCTGCAAGAACCGACCGATCAATGCAGCACGAAAATGAGCACGTGGAACACGAGCTTCCATGGCTGTTTGCATGCAGACACATCCGCAATTAGGATGGGACAACAACTGACGAACACACACACACACACACACACACACACACACACACACACACACACACACACACACACACACACACACACACAAACAAGAGCCACACCTCGCTCGTCCAAGAGCTCCTGCATTCTGTGCTGCTGGTCCACTGTTCAGCAGGAAAACCAACCACATGTATGCAGTGTTCATTTCAGAAGTGAGTTACGTGAGACTTGCTTGTGTCAATGATTCAGAAGGGCATGCACAATCCCATGAAAACACATGCATACACGCACACACTCACTCACACACACACACTCACTCACACACACACACACACACACACACACAAGCAGCAAGCATGTCACGAGTGGTCACGTACATAGTTGGTTCACGACGGTTGGGTCTGCTGTTGCCTGTTGCTGCTGGTGCTGGTGCTGTTGATGTTGTGGTGGCGGCTGACGGTGGCGAGGTAGTGTGAAAGCTGGTGCACCGCCGGAAGCATCAGGCGTTCGCAGTGATGACATGGACGTGCGTGAGACCCTGCTTGACATCGGTGTTTGTGCTTCGTGTAGAACATCCTCGTCAGCGTCGTCATCGTCGTCGTCGTCGTCGTCGTGTGCCTGCGTGTTGCCCGTGGTATTGTGGTTGTGGCGACGAAGAACGTGCCGGGTGTGTGTGGTTTCATCAGGATCATCCCTGTATGTGGCGGGTTAATGACAAAACGACAACAACGGGGTGTTGTGGGACAGAGCGGACAAAGACAGCGTTAGCCGAGCATTGTGGACTAATGGAGCAACGGGCGGTGCCGCGACACACACACACACACACACACACACACACAAATGCACGCACAGAAAACAGACACACAAACGCACTTACACACAAACACACACACACATGCACACATGCACCACGCATGCACACACAGAAACAGACACACAGACACAACAGACACACACAACATGAGGACGTACACGCCAAGAGTGAAGTTGTCACGGGCGTTTGCTGCAGCGCGGAGCCGGTTAATGCCAGCACGGCTGATGTTGGGGTTGTCATACACCCTGTGCGCATGTGCAATCAACGCATTTGACGTGAGGAACGCGTGCAAAATGCAGGCGCAGGCAAATCACGTTCACAGCCATGAATTCTGGGAGCCACACTAATTCACCCTTTCACCCGTGCGCATTTCCATCCACGTGCGTGCAAGGTTCCGTTCTCCACTCACGATATGGCATTCACGACAGTGTTTGTCTCCACAAGGTTGGCGAGGCTCTCTGCGGCGGCATCGTCCAGGGTGTTGTTCGTTAACCTGTGTCGTGCGTTTGCGATGTGCACGTGCTGGTGTCACAAGGCAGAAAGGACAAAGATGTCTGCAAAAGGTTCCGGGAGCCTTTCCAACCAGGCAAACAGCCAAACAGGCGCGCTGATGAATGCACACCACATACGTGAGCGTGTGCAGCGTGGGGTTGTTGGTCAAGGCGGTGACGAGTGCCCTCACGCCCTCTGACGTAATGTCGTTCTCCGTGAGACTGCAGTGCCAACGCAAAGTCAGAATTGAGTTCAGAGGGAAAACAACGCGTGAGACAACAACAACCAACCACGCTGCAAAACGCCGCAAAACGCCGCAAAACGCCGCAAAACGCAGGAAGCGGCGACAAGACGCAGGAAGCGGCGGCAAGAGACGGCAAGACGCGGCAAGATGCTGCGCCAAATACACAAGACACATGGCTTCTGCACATTGCATGGTGCTGCTCTGTCAACCGGACAGACTGAAGAACACAAACTGACTCGAGCCACTCGACGAAATTCCTGTGCTTGAGTGCGAGGATGACAGCCTCCAATCCAAGATCTCCTATGTGCCTCCCTTGGAAGCTGGCGGATTGTTCCCATACAATGCCATTGTCAAACACAGTCACATCACCCACGAGTGTGAGGAATAAACAAGGAAGCACAAAACGCGTGTGGTGCAAAACACCAAAACCACAACACTCATGCGGGTGAAGGCACGTTGTGGATGGGTGGATGGGTAGGATGGGTGGATGGGCTCTACTAACTTGACGAGCCCTGTGGCTGTGCCATTGGCGATGGATTGAACGAGGCTGGCCGTGCTGGGGATCAACCCAGCCGCCTCAATCATCGTGGCAAGCTGCACCCTGCCGCTCATATTGGGTGTGTCAGAGTGCTGGCTGGCTGGCTGGTGGAAATGCAGTGCAGCAGGCAGGAAGTCGTCGGCTGCACCAACCACACCACACTTTGTGATGTCTCTGACAGTATTCGGAACAGGACCTTCAATCCGCACACCGAAGGGGTTTGTCCGGTTGCGTTGTACTGCGTTGGGAGTTGCGAAGAGGAATGCTGTCAACGACCACGTTTGGAATGCAATGCTTGTTGGTGGCGCTTGCTTCGGCTGCTTGTGCTGCCTGTCTCTCATCACTCACCACAAACACCAACACCAACCACAACACAACACCAACCAACCACAAGATGAACCAGCTCATCAAGGATCGCTCTGTCGCGCTGGGTGCCGGCCCTCACACCGCTCAGCGATCCAGCGTAGGTGTCCTGCCTCACGAAGCATCAGACGTGAGTAGATGCATGTATGTTTGTATGTGTGTGTGGGTGAGTGTGGGTGAGTGTGGGTGAGTGAGTGCGTGAGTGAGTGTGAGTGAGTGTGAGTGAGTGTGAGTGAGTGTGTGAGTGTATGTATGTGAGTGAGTGTGTATGTATGTGTGTGTGAGTGTGAGTGAGTGTGTGAGTGTGTGTGAGTGAGTGAGTGTGTGTGTATGTGTGCGATGTTGAATACGTGGTGCTCTCCGATGCGGTCGACGGGTGTTTCGCCTACATCTCTTCGAGATCCTCCCCCTCCTCCTTTCCACTTGCTTCGATTCCTCATCTCCCACATGCTCCATCCATGCTCCATCATCCTCCAAAACCCACACCATTCAGGCTGACCTGTGGGAGCAAGTGAAGAAGAAAAACAGCTCTGTCATCGGCACTCTGTCCCCCGCCCCAGAGGACCAGCAGGAAGCTAGACAAGCAGAGCAGCCCCCAAAGGTGTGTGCCTGTTGGGAGCATCTTGTCGTTGATTGCTCCATCCTGCAACAATAACAGAAACACATGAGGGTCATCCATCTCAGCAGCCTGATCCTCACACACACACACACACACACACTCATTCACACTCACACTCATTCACTCACACACTCACACACTCACTCACACACTCACACACACACATACACCAACGCACGCGCTCACATAGGTGGCGAAGATGGAAGGTGAGACAAGCGATGCAGAAGAGGAACCCAGGCCAGAGGAGAATGACAGCGATGAAGACGATAGCGGCACCAACTCCTTTGAGACCGCGCGGGCAGCCTTCAAGAACCAGCTCGCCTCCTGCCTTGTGCGCTCCCCAGGCCTGCCAGCACCCCGGCGTCCGGGAACCAAGCGCGAGCTTTCTCTGGGCTCAGCGCACGCCTCTTCTTCCACAGACGACACAGAAGTACGGGCTGGGAGCGAGCACGCGTGTGTGGTCTTTCTTTGTTGCGGACATCGTTTGAGTTCCGTGAGACGGTGTGATGAGACGGCGTGATGTGGTGCCATTCCCCATGCCAAGCGCTGACATTGCTTTGTTGTGCTTCTCTTGCCTCACCCTTCCTGTGACTTGTGGTGCTTTGATTCCTCCTATCCCCAGACCTATCGCCCCCGCCTGGTCTCCCAGTCGCAAAAGGATCGCATTGCCCTCCTCCGCGCCTCAAAGGTTCGCTGTCTCCGTTTATGTGTGTGTGTGTGTGTGTGTGTGTGTGTGTCGCTGTGTCTACCTTCCTCTGTTTGTGTCTGTCTGTGCCTGTTTGTCTCTCCCAACAGCCTTTAACGCCCTCTCACTTTGTCTTTGCTTGCATGCCTGCAACCACATGCACACACACACGTCTCATTCCATTTACACCCCCACACACGCATACACCCCCCCCACACACACCGCCTAGATGACCCGGTCCCGGCCTGCCCGCTCCCGCTATATTCGCGTGGACGCATCGTGCTCCGTTGTCGACGACCACGGCGCTGCGCCATCCTCAGGCCTCTCCCGAGACACAACCCCTGTGCCCGCTGCTGCGACAAGCGAACACGAGCACGGGCATAAGAGAGATGCGCCAACGACTATGCACGCCCGTGGCTCGTTGGCTGCTCAACACAAGGCAGAGCCCACACCCATCAAGAAGCCGTCGCACTCGCTGCCTGCAATTCACCCGCTCCACAACGCAAACGCGCAGCAGCCGGCACGCGCCGCAAGCCACCACGGCAGCCACGACCACCACGACCACCAGCATGAGCACAACACCAAGCAGCAGCAACAACAGCAGCAAGAGCAACACGGACACGAGCACAAGCGTCACAGCATGCACGACATGCTCACAAAACTGCTTCACCCACACCAGCAGCACCAGCAACATCATGAAGAAGTGCGTGCAAGCAAAGCAGAGCCGGCAGCGCAGGCCGAAGAAATCAAAGACAACGGCATCACGTGCGATCAGACACCATTGAGCGTCAAAGAGGATATGAAAGAGGAGCCTGATAGCGCACCGCCAGCACCCGTTGAGGCAGCAGCCGTGCCAGCAGACAAGGGAGCCGAAGCATCGGAGGAAGAGCAAGAGGATGAAGTCAAAGAGGAACAGGTTGAAGCAGAAGACGCAAAGCAGCAACACCGTCCATCCCTCACCCTTCAACCTCAGGAGAACATCGTCTCAGCGCAAGCAGAGGAGGAAGGCGAATGTTCCTCGCTGCACGAAGGCAACGACAAGGACAACGTGCCCGAAACCACCGCTGACCAGGGCGACAACAGCACGGAGGAAGGCGAGCAGCCCACGTCACCGGTTGTGCAGTTGCTGCAGCACGCCTCCTCTCATTCGACGTCGTGGGGCGACAACCTGCGCGCAGAGCTCATGCAGCGGCTCTCTGTCCGCACTCCTTCGCGTGACAGCGACCTCGCTAGCCACTCGGACTACATGCAGATCAAGGGCGGCGCGCCTGAAGTGGACGACGACACGGTCACCACCGTGCAATTGCCTGCAGGCACGCACTCAAATGTTGGCAATCTCGCTGAGGACGAAGAGGCGACAGCCGGTCTCGCCAGGCAGCCCACCATTACCAAGGGCGTGGAAGGCAGCCCCAGCCGTAGGGTGAGTTCCTGCATCATGCATCCTGGTGCAGTTGTGCTCCTAGCACTGACACTCGCACACATGTTGAAAAACGTGCACGCTCTCACTTTTGATCTCATGACTGATACACACACACACACACACACACACACGCACGCACACACACGCACGCACACACACGCACACACACATGCTCACCCGCACACCCGCACACCCGCACACACCCTCACACACCCTCACACACCCGCACACACCCGCACACACCCTCACACACCCCTACACGCACGTGATTCAAACAGAAGTTCAAGTCAAAGAAGGCGATGAGCCGCCGCCAGCACAGCAGCGACGCCGAGGACACGCTTGCCGAGGTGGACGAAGAAGACGAGGAGAGCATGGTTGAAGAACAACAGTCGGTGCCCCAGCAACCAACCGGGCACGCGCACCAGGATGCGAAGCGGGAGGAAGACGACGTGTCGGCCGGTGTTCCTGATGACACCAAGGCCGAGGAGGCAACAACTGCCGTAGCGGGCGCAGCACCGGTGTCAGAGGAGGACAATGACGAGGAAGATGGGGATGTTACGAGTGCAATGCAGGAGCAAGCGGAGCAGGAGACAGCGGCGCAATCGAAGCAGGGCGAGGCAGAGAAGAAGCAAGCGGCGTCACCAGCAAAGATGACGCGGGCTGAGCGGCGGGCCGAGAAGAAGAAGGAGAAAGAGGCAAAGAAGGCCGCAAAGAAGAAGAAGAAGCCAGTGCCCCTCCCGCGAAAGTCATCCAAGTCCCTGTCCACAAGCCAAGGAGAGGAAGGCCCACAGCAACAGCAAGAAGTGTGCCGTGCCAAGCCGCCCGCACCCAAGACGAAGCCCAAGCCCAAACGCGAGTCGGCCGCGAATCAGCAGGATGGCACGCAGAAGCGGGGGCTCGTGTCGCGTGTGCTTGCACACATGTCCCCGCACCGCTACACCACGCGCCGTGGCAGCAACGTCAGCAGCAACAACGTCAGCCGCGACCGACTTGGTCAACACGAGGCGCCAGCGCAAGAGAGCAGCAACGCTGCCGGTGCCAGCGAGAAGGGTACGGCGGACACGTCCACGACCAACAACAACAACAACAACAGCAGCAGCACGTCGACGTCGTCACGGTTCTCCATGCCGCGATGGAAATGGGATCTCCTGCAGCGCAAGCGGAACAAGAGCGCGGCCTCATCCAAACGCGAGAGTCTCGACACCGTCCCACCGACAACAGAAGCAGCAGCGACAACAACAACGACGACAACAGCAGCAACAGTAGCAACAACAACAGCAACCACGACTGCTTCTGCCACGGCAGCACGCCCTCCACCGCTGTCACCCCCGACATCCCCGACATCGCCAACGTCTCCAAGTGCACCAAAGAGAACGTCGTCTGGGTTCTGCTCGCCACCAATGTCTCCGCTGCCGTGCAATGACGACGGCACAGAGCTGCAGGAGAAGCTCGCACGTGCTCGGCGCATGGCAGAGTCGCAAGAGAAGCGCAGGGTGAGTGTTGTTTGATTGATTTGTCTGTTAGTTGTTGTTTGTTTGATTGATTTGCGTGGTGTGGGTGTTTGTTTGACCTTGTGCCCGGCAGGGCGTTGCGCGTTCGTGCAGACACGTAAGCATGCAAGTCAAGCACTCTGAGCGGGAGAGTGTAACAGCTTGCCAGCGCGCAACCGCAAGACCAACCGTTCAGCATCCCATCCTCATTTCATTGCTCATGCGTACAACTCATGATGGCGTTGTGTTCTCTTCAGGCCTCGTCCCAGGCGCCACAGCCGCACACGTCGTCGACCACCGACCGCCGCAGTCGCGGCCACTTCCACCGCGTGCGTTCCATTGCGTGATTGTATTTGCTTTTGCTTGTGTGCTTGTGCTTGTGTGTGTCTGCCTGTTTGTTTCTTTCCGCTTTGTTTGTTTGTGTTTGTGCGCGTTTTCACACGTATGCACTTGTATCCATAAGTTTGCCCTCGGCATGTCTGCCAGTTGACCTTGGTACTCACTTCAAGTCGCGACTGTGCTTTGTTGACCATGCCTTGCACCTTCTAGCGGGAAAACCTGTCCATGATGCAATCGCTGCAGCAGCAAGACGACATTTCGGAAACGGAATTCAACGCCCTTCCACCCTGGAAGCAGGAATTTATTCTCAGGCACAGGTGTGATGCAATGTTGATGGCAGCATGAGAGCATGTGTTGTTGTTGAACTGCCTATCCTTGATTGTTTCGTTGAACTTCTTCAACGACGGGTGTATTGTGTGCTTTCGACAACTCGCTTTGCTAGTTGTCCTCCTGCTCATTCCTTCCAATGCAACACTGCAACAAAGCAAGAAGTGCCAACAACACGACACACCTCCACCACGTTTACGTGCTTGCTCACTCACATTACCCGTGCATCGCTCCTGCTTACAGGCGGAAGCAAAAGTACCTGCAGTCTGCTCACGCCACAAACTTGTGACCTCATGAATGAAGAAGGATGAGTCACAACTCCTTCCAGCTCCTTCCAACTGTCACTGCGGGCCCGTTTTCTCGTTCCTGGTCGCTTGGTGCCTTGCTCAGCCCATGTGTGGCTGCCCTGTTCTTGATAGAGGCGTCAGCTTTCTCCTTTGAGCTTGCTTTCTGTGTTGTTTGGTCTCGTTACGACTGCTCTTTGTTTCCCTGCTTGACTGCTTCTGTTGCATTCGCTCATGCGCGCAGTACACGCACCCAGTACATACACGCACCGTAAAACATGAACAAAACAAGTATGAGACAAAGGGAGGCGACAGGCCCTGGTGTTGAAAAAGATCGCTTGGACCAAACTACGTGTTGTTTAATCGTGAAGAACAGCGTCCCAGCACCGGCTGCCAGTCGTGATGTCGACGAGTGCAACACAGCCGTAACAGCACTGCCACAATCACACACACACACATTCACATTCACACTCACACACACATTCACATTCACATTCACACACACACACACGCACACACGCACACGTGACAGTATCACAGGTCCTCAGAGTCTCGTGCGGGAGATGGGGCTGCAGGTTCGTGTTCACCATCACCATCATCATCATCATCATCACCATCATCGTCGTCGTCACCGCCTTGGTCGCCAACCATGCCGTGGGTGTGCGATGGCTGCTGCCCATCATCTTCGTCCGGCACCTCCTCGATGATGTAATCGCGCGTCTCCTCCAAGATCGTCGTCGTTGGCCTGGCAGAGGAAGTGGCATGGCGGTGTGTGTGTGTGTGTGTGTGTGTGTGTGTGTGTGTGTGTGTGTGTGTGTGTGTGTGTGTGTGTGTGTGTGTGTGTGTGTGTGTGTGTGTTCGGTCATGAGCGAACAGGACAAAGCCAGCCATGTCAATTAACAGCAGAATACACCACCTCAACAGCGACAACGTGCGCCTCCCCCCCCCAAACTCCCCATTCTCCTCCTCTGCACAAGTTGTGTGGGATTGGCTGCTCACTTTGGCTCCGGGCAGCCATCGATGGGCATGGAGTTGAGGAGCGTTTCAAGGTGGCGGCGCAGCACAGCATTCTCCTCCCGCAGAGCTCGCACTTGCTCCTGCCGAGGTGAGGTGTGGTCGTGGTGGTGTGAGTATGTGAGAGAGAGAGAGTGTGTGTGTGTGTGTGTGAGTGAGTGAGTTGTGAGTGGTGGTTGGACTGACACATGGAACAACAAAGGGAATGTGAATGAGAAACGCGAGGTGCACACAACACAAAACTACACACACACACACACACACAACACACACGCACGCACACACACACACACACACACACAACATAAACACCACTCACGGCGCAGATGGAGTGCTTTGCGTGCGCACGTGCGTCGTCTGCAGCCTGTTTGACCTGCTCCTTCTTCTGCTGTTTCTGCTTGTGGACTTCGAGGCGGTCAATCATGTGTTGCTTCTCAATGCATCTGAACAAATCACGACGACACCACGGCGACGGTGCACAGGGGCGTGAGATACATGCAATACTCGATCGATCAAGCAGTTGGTGGTGAATCGCGCGCGCAGGAAAGCGCGATGATACCAATCATCTACATCGATCACCTTCACCAAATCACCGCCGCTCACGCCACAACCACCTCCGAAATCGCCACCAGCAACCCACCCGTTGCACGGGTCGTGAAACTGCTGCAGCAGCTTGCGGAGATCAGACACGCGAAGCTGTGACAACACGGAGGCGAGACATGGGCAAAGGTTGTGGCAGAATGAACAGTAGGGTGACGTCAGTGCATGTAGAGTACCGCTCATCCATGAAAACGAACAAGACACAGACAGACAGACAGACAGACAGACAGACAGACAGACACAGACACAGACACAGGCACAGCCACACGGACACACGCGCACACACGCACACACACCGATTCAAGGTTGTCAGGGATGGTAGCGGCCTCCTTCTTTTTGCTGCCACTTGCAGGCCTTCCACCACCATCACCACCATCACCACCACTGCCATTGCTGCTGCCACTGCTGGCGTTTGACTGCTGCTGCGCTGCCTCGTCGCCCTGCTTCGCCGCCTTCTTTGCCTTGGGCGGGAGGGCGTGGTCCATGAGGAAGAAGTCGATGGCCATGAACGTCATTGGCCCTTCGTACACGAGCGCCTCGCCGTGTGTGGGGTGGATGTCCACCTTGTTGCTGCGGAGGACTGCAATGCCGGGTGCATTTTCCACGCCGGTGGCGTCGGTTACGCCCTTGTGCTTTGGGTTTGTGACACCAAGCTTCATGCGGCCTTTGTACTGCCCGGGAGCGACACACGTAGGTGAATGTGAGGTGATGGAAAGGGGGTGGATGTGATGAGTAGATGAAAGAGCAAGCAAGGGAGAACGGAGGGACATACACATGCGAGCATGCAATAACAAGGAAAACACACACATACACGTCACACACACGCACACACACACACGTAATACACACACACACATAGACAGACACACACACACACACACACACACACACACACACACACACACACACACACACACACACACACACACACACACACACACACAGCACAGCACACGGTGATCACACCTTGGCCGAGAGCGCCTTCCAGATGGGCGGTGTTGTCTTCTTGGACGTGACCAGAACGGCAACAGGGAGGTCGTCCTCGCGCATGATCTTGTGCAGCGACATGTCGGTCACATACCGGCTGTAGTCTAATATCGTGTCAACGCCAACACACACACACACACACACACGCACAGGTGTGGAAGTGGTGAGGGAGAAAAGCCTTCTTTAAACCAGCATTTGTTTGGTATGCATCTACCTATGCACACGCACACGCACATTAGTGTGCGCCCCTCTGTCCCCTACACCCAGCCACACCCACACACACACACACGCACCTGGCATATGGCCGACAGCAATCTTGGAGAGGGTGCTGGCTTTCCGGTCAGAGTCGTAGACAATGCGCTTTGGCGGTTTGCCGTTGGCCTGCGGTTTGAGGAAGAAGATGTGCGGCACGCCCTCCAGCTTGAAGTTGTACCGGCTTTCCATCTCCCGCACCACTTCCATGTTGCGGTGCACGTCCACGGCCATCACGTTCACCATGCGTCGCAGCTTCTCCGCAACCTTTCCCATTCACCACAGCATCGCAGGACGCATCACAGAATTCGGTGAGCAGATGCTGGTGGTGATTGAGGGGCGTGACATCGGCAGGTTGTACAGGAACATAAGGGGGGGGAGGGCGAGAACTGCGGCACGTTTGTATGGTTGCATGCATGCGCCCACCTTTTCATACTCTGGAGCAAAAGCTTGACAATACCCGCAATCCACGCGGTAGATCTCTGCGTATGTAAGCAGAAGAAACAACAGCAAACGATGCACAGATGCACGTGCCGTCAGCAACCAGTGGAGCAAGTACAGTGGGAGAGGGGCAGGGATGTAGGTGTGGGCGTGGATGTGGGTGTGGGAGTGGGAGCGGATGTGGGTGTGAGACTGGATATGGGATTGGAAGGGCAGGACACCCATGTGCACCCATGTACCCATGCACACACACACACACACACGCATGCACACGTGTACACGTGCGAACACGCACACATACATACACACACATGCACTCCACGCACGCACCGATGATGGTCAGCTTCTTTGCGTGTCTGAGGCTGTTGAGCTGTGAAATGGAGTTGAGGTCCATGACAGCACTTGCTGATGGGTACAGCTGCGACTCATCACCAGCGCACACATCACAGCATCCCACGACAAGCAGCAGCATCGCCGCCACTGCCGCGACCACAACCGCTCGCATCCGCATCGTCATCATCAACCACCAAAAGCGCGCAACGGATTCCGGAAAAGTGGTGAACATCTTCCACCAATATTCAAGGATGACTATGCTGGTCTGTGTGTGTGGGCGTGCATCTGTTGTTGTGTTTGTGGCTTCCATCTTCAACACGCACACGAACGCTGTTGCTTGTTCCACCTTCACATCATCGCACCACTTGTCGTTGCTCTCTGTGCAACAAAGGCTTGCGGTTTGCTTGTGTCGCTGTTTGTATTAGAGGAGCCTACACTTTGCTTATGAACAAGAAACCATGTCAAGTTGTTTGTCAACTGGTGGTGGTGTCCTGGCCTGACGACGATCGTGCTGCCGCCTTTTGCTTCTCAAAGTAGCTGTCGTGCGGTTGAGAGATAGAGAGAGATAGAGATAGAAGAGTGTGTGTTTGTGAGTGTGTTTGTGTTTGTGTGTGTGTGCGCGCACACAGTCAGTGAGTCAGTGAGACAAACAATGAGGCTGTTTGTGCGTGTGCGCACACACACACACAGTCAGTGAGACAAACAATGAGGCTGTTTGTTTCTTGTGGAAACGCCAGGCACAACGCTGAAACAGGAGAGGTAAAGGACGCGACGCTCGCGTCAGCATGACCACGCACGCACCTCATGACGCTCTCTGCGCAGGTCAAAAACACGTTGACCTTCTCGTCGCATCGAATATGCGCATCCTCTGGATGTTCTGATACGCACTGCATGTTAAGAAAGACCACATACACGTGCACAGCGCGTGAGGTGTGTTATTGTCGCACGCCAGCGTCGTCCAACGAGCAATGAACGAGAAGCAAAGACAGGGGAGTAGTCCACGCACGCCACAGCACACCTTCTGAAATGACGCCAGGGAGTGCTTGCATACCCGCTGAATAGACCGAATGTACTCCACGCTAACACAGCCAAAGCAGCGACATACACGCGCGCGAGAAGTGAGTTGAAAGCGCAGATGCAACCAAAGCACACAATGGTGTGGTGGCCACGACACCAGCACATCCACACGCAAGCACCCCTACTCACGCACGTCCACATCCGCAACAGCAGCAGCATCCGCAACAGCAGCAGCGACAGTACCTCTGATCGCTGCACTTTTGCAGCGCCGCTTTCTGTTCAGGGCAGCCGTCGTTGCCATGCACCTCTGCGCACTTGTGGAAGGCTTCCACCTCCTGCCTGCATGAGGCCTCCACCGCATCTAACAATCGATCCATCTCCTCTTCTGCGCTGCTGCTTTGTTGTGTGTGCGTCTGCGGAAAATTGGACACATCATTTACAAATTGTCCACAACCGCACTGGGCAATGATGGAAGCAGAGGCGATTGACAGCATCAGCGCTGTCGTGCAAGGCACTGCCGACACCGACTCCCTTGCCTCCCTCAAGCAGGCAAAAGCACAGTACGTTTGTTTGTGTGTGTGTGTGTGTGTGTGTGTGTGTGTGTGAGTGTGTGCGTGTGTGCGTGTGTGAGTGTGTGAGTGTGTGAGTGTGTGAGTGTGAGTGTGTGTGTGCATGTGTGTATGTGTGTGCATGTGAGTGTGTGTATGTGTGCGTGTGAGTGAGTGTGCGTGTGTGAGTGTGTGTGAGTGTGTGTGAGTGTGTTTGATCTGCGTGAACATACGCATCTGTTTTTCGACTGTGAACGCATCTGTGTATGCGAACATGTTTGCGTGTGCTCGTGTGCCGCCTCTCCTCTCATCCACCCATCAACAAGACCCTCACTCATGGTCGCTGTGTACACGCTCATGCAGCATCGTTGGACTCGCATTTCGTCGCGTGCTGTTCCCGCTGCTGGTCCAGCGCGATGAAAAGTGTCTGGACGTCCTGCGCATATGCATCGAGTGCTTCAAGCGCGGTGCGTTGATAAGTAGCCTCTGACAGAAGGATGTCAATTTGTCTCACACACGCACATTGATTCCCGAGCTTGGGCATCCACACACATACACACATGGTTTTGCACACATGCCTCCTTGCAGTATGCTTGCTCCTCATGCTCCTAGGTTTGCCCTGCCTGTTCCTCACGTTCATGCACTCACCCAACGCTCAAACCCACGTGTACATACCCACACCCACACCCACTTACACGCACTGGTCTCGCACCACGACAGAGTTTATTGCCGTGGCAGCAACAAATACCGTGTTGATCAGCTTGTTTGAAGATGCATTTGACGTGCTCCCCGTCAGCATGTGCGAGCGCGTGTTCACTCTCATGGAGCAGAACGCCCAGCAGGTTTGTCGACGCCTTTGCTCTTGCTTGGCTGCGTTTTGTACGAGGAAAGAACACCGCACGATAACCGTGCCCATTCTCCGCAACCGCTCAATCACTCCCCAACACCCACCCACTCACGCCATCCAATCCATGTGGTCGCGCCTTTGCATGTGCCTGCAGCCTGCATTTGTCAAAGCCAACGGCCCGCGCGTCGTTCGCCTCATCAACGGTGTGTATGGGAGCGGTGGCGGCGAGCACGCTCGTGTGTGCAACAAATGCCAGCGATTATGTTTGAACGGAAGCTGTGGACTGGCTGTAAGACTGAATCACACACCGACCATTCGTGCTTTCTGATCCCACTCGTCCATGTGTCCATCACCTCACGCTGCAACGTGACACATGCACGTGCCTCCCCTCCCTCAGGGCTGAAGAAGCGGCTATCACGGTCGCAGGACATTGAACTGAGCGGCCGTCTCCTCATGTTCATCGCCAGGTGCCGTTCGGGTTGCGTGTGTGCGTGTATGTCTTTGTGTGTGTGTGTGTGTGTGTGTATCTTTTTGTTTGTTTGTTTGTTTGTTTGTTTGTTTGTTTGTGTGTGTGTGTGTGTGTGTGTGTTTGTTTGTGTGTGTGTGTGTGTGTGAGTGTGTGTGAGTGTGTAATATTAAGCTTACTAGGTGGGCTTCGCGAAATAAGTAGCGCAGTTGCGCTAACTTGCAACCAACAGACCCTGGCCCTTTAGAATTACCAGGCGTGTCGAGATCGAGTTCTTATATGACTATGGCCAAGTACTTGCTAAGGTGGGGCCGGAGCGATTCTGAATTTCATCACTATCGCTTTCAGTGGGGTCATGTTGTTGTTGTGTGTGTGTGTGTGTGTGTGTGTTGTTGTTGTGTGTGTGTGTGTGTGTGTGTGTGTGTGTGTGTGTGTGTGTGTGTGTGTGTGTGTGTGTGTGTGTGTGTGTGTACGCTCACCTACTCCCTGGTGCACGCCACCTCACACCACTTGTTGACATGCTTTCAACTCAACACCACCGCCACCACCGCATTGCTCCAACTCGGGCAGTATTTTCCCCATGTCGGACAAGTCTGGCGCCAACATCTCCTCCGCTGTCAACGTCGCAAACAAGACGCATTACGACGAAACAGAGGAGGAGGTGTGCATTTGCGTCTGTGTGTATGATTGGGTGATTGTGTGTGTGTGTGTGTTCATGCGTGTGTGTGCATGCGTGTGTGTGTGTGTGCGTGTGTGATAGCGATGCACGCCGTCACACATGCACATGGTTGTGTCGTCATCTGTTTGTTGAGTTGCATCATTCTGTTCTTTTGTTCACTTGCATGCGATGCGAGGTGTGAACACGCCTGACGTATGTCTGTCCTGACCTCCATCTATTCATGTGTGTGTATGTGTGCAGCTGGACACTTCCGCCTCTGAGGCCGCGAAAGCACAGGAAGACATGTACGCGTGTGATGGCATGCACGTGCGTGCTTGTGTGTATGCTTTCGCAATGATTGCGAGTTTTGCGTGTTGACGTCCTCATCTCACCACATACGCACACACGCACCCACGCACACACTCACACACGCACACACACACACGCACTTACGCAACAGCGACATGCCGTCTCTTGGGCGTCCGCTGAACAAGAGCGACTACAAGCAGTTCTGGAGTCTCCAGCGCTTCTTCTGCGAACCGCGCCTCTGCTACCAGCCCGACGAGTGGAAACGATTCGAAAAGGTCAGGCTTCGTGTGTGTGTGTGTGTGTGTGTGTGTGTGTGTGTGTGTGTGTGTGTGTGTGTGTGTGTGTGTACGCGTGTGTTTGCTTGTGTGTGTGTGTGTGTGTTTGAGCCTGTGCTGCTGACAGCCGTTGTGTGAAGATGTGTTTTTCACTTGTACCTCGCAATCAATTGCTGTTCGTCTCACAGCGTCGTCGTCCAATCACTCATTCGCGTGCCTGTGTGAAATGTATCCATACATGTGCAAATATGTACATTTGTGTGCGTGTGTGTCCAGGCGACGGAGTGTGTCCTGGATCTGTTTGAACGCCATCCACTGGAGGTCTCGCCCGTGACAACGCAGCCAACGGCAGGTGCGGTGTACAATGGGGCTGCATGCTAGTGTTCAATACTCTGATTCACACGTCAGTGGCAATGAACACTCCGGCTCACACCTCGATGGTGGTGAACGCTCTGGTTCACATCTCCGTGGCGGTGAACGCTCTGGCTTGCGGTCTGACATGTTCACCCTGCACACCATCTCACACACGCTCGTCAATTTGCACCCCAACACATCCATTCAACCAGCCTCGATGATGGACACCAACGATGACAACGGTGATGGTGATGGTGATGGTGATGATGGTGATGATGACGGGCCGTCTCAGAAGCAGAGGCGCGCGGACACGACGTTTGCAAAGTACCTGACGTCCCCGAAGCTCTTTGAGCTCCAACTCAACGACGTCACCCTCCGCCGCGAGGTGCCCGCTGCTCGTGTGTGTGTGTGTGTGTGTGTGTGTGTGTGTGTGTGTGTGTGTGTGTGTGTGTGTGTGTGTGTGTGTGTGTGTGTGTGTGTGTGTGTGTGTGTGTGGTTATTTGTAGTTGTGATTGCTTGTTCATATTGGCGTTGGACACGTGATATGCGAATTGCATTGGCGGTATTGTCTCAGCACTTTGCATATCTGCTTCTGTCTTTCCATCACCCCCTCACCCCCATCCAATGCACCGCTGTAGATTCTTCTCCAACTCCTCATCCTCTTCTCGTATCTTCCGCGCGACAGCAAATTCAAGAAGCCGTGAGTCGCGCTGCGTGCCGATGCTGCGTGTGCACTTTGTTTGCTTTGAATGTGCTATTCTGTGTGTGTGTGTGTGATTTACAACTGCACGCCAACTATCAGGTTGTGCGAACGATCAGGTTGCGCTAACAATCAGGTTACTTGTATTTACCTTTCCCTCCTCTCTCCCTCTCTCGCTCTGTTCTTGTCGTCTGCTCATGTGCGCGTGCCCACGCGTTACCGGTTGCTTCGACCGCGCAGCGCGGAAACGCTGACGTCAGCACAGAAGGAATGGATGGACAAGAGGCAACGGCAAGTCGAGAAGGTGAGCGCAGCTGCTCGTACCATGTTCACACGCGACCAAGCGAGGGTTGATTGCACTGATGTTGCTCCTTCCCATCGTATCTGCCACGCACACGCACACGCACATACGTATGTACGAGTGTACAAGAATGCACACACGTCCACGTCAAGCCCAACTCGAATTCACACCAACACCCTCACCATTATCATCATCAACATCACCGTCATGATCGCCATCAGCTGATGAAAGCGGCCGGGAGCGACGGCGCTGATTTCCTCACGAATGCAAAGGTGAACCCTCCGTGTTGCTGCTGCTGCCCCTGAGGACTTGGGTGACACATGGCTCGCCAGCCACAACGTAACCCTGTGTCGATGACACACACGCACACACACACACATATACATGGCGCGTTAACCCGCTTGCCTTTCAAGTGTAACCCCCATCTCCCGTGCTGTGGTCGTGTTTACCTCATGTCTGCTTGGTAGCGCATGCTGGAGCGTGAGCTGGTCTGGGTGCAGTGGAAGGAGGACGGCTGCAAACCGTTTGAGAAGAAGGAGAGGTGCGTGACATTGCTTGCTGCTCTCACAGTCGTGTTCTGTGGTTTGATTGCGCACTCCTGACCACACGCTTGCTTTGAATCATCACACGGCTGAAACACACACACACACACACACACACACACACACACACACACACACACACACACACACACACACACACACACACACACACACACACACACACACACACACACGGCTTGCACGCTTGCTGACTGTGTTGTGTGTTTGTGCTCTGCGCAGTGCAAAGCGCAAGGCACCGTCGCCACCAGCACCGGGCGCAGCCGGCGTTCATATGGGCAGGTGAGGCACCGCAAATGGAGCCACACGTGACGCGTCACTGTCCTATCACATTACACACACGCACACGTTGTTCGCATGGAGCTGCGTTGACGCAACTGATCACTCTGGTTGTGTATGTGTGTGTGTGTGCGTGTTGACAGTGATGAGCTGCAGCGGCTGTGGACGCTGTCATCAACGAACATGGAGGCCTGCAAGCGCGCGAAAGTGTAAGCTATTGGAGACCAACTGCAATCCACTCTCTTTGCTTGTCGCAGGCCACACACACACACACACACACACACACACATGCATGGTACAAAAACATTGCACTTGTCACGCACACACCCACACATACACACGCGCACACACACACGCACACGCACACACACATACACACATACACACACGCACGCACACACACATACACATACATACACGCACACACATGCATGGTACAAATACATTGCACTTGTCACGCACGTACACCACACTTGCCACAGCACCGCCACACGCACGCTAACGTTCAAACGCAATCATCAACTTGCTGTGTGGTGTTGGTGTTAGGCGGGTACCGTCGCTCAAGGAATACTTCCTGGACGCGGTGGAGGAAATGGACCCCGCGGAATGCGTGGAAGAGGAATACTGGTCCGGCACATCACTCTGCTGCCTTGCGATACTCGTGCACAGCGTCTCCCCATTGTTCCATCATCTGACCCACCTTGACGCTCACCTACTCACACACACACACACACACACACACACACACACACACAACATACACACACACACAACACACAACACACAGGCAAATCAATGACTTTCGGTTCAACTGGAAAGGCCTGCGCCTCATTTCGCGCAAGAAAGTCAACCTGTTCCACTTTGCAGATCAGCTGTCACTCAAGTCATACATGGAATCCACACTCAACATCCTCGTAAGTCGTGGTGGTGATAACGATTGTGGTGATCATTGCCGTGATGTGCAGCGATGTGCCACCCGCCTCACACACACACACTCACACACACTCACGCACACACACACACTCACACTCACTCACTTACACACACACACACACACACATACACACACACACACATATACACGCCGCCCGCACACATACACACTCACTCACTCGCGCGCACACTCATGCGCACTCAGGCGAAGGATTTTTCGTCTGGAACAGCGTCGCCGTCTGCCGCTGTTGGCGAAACGAACACACGCGAGGGGGCGGTGAAGGCAGAGGAGGAGGGAAACGGCGATGCTGGCACTGGCAGTGGTGGTGATGATGATGATGATGATGGCAGCAAGAGCGGGGACGAGGGAGAAGGAGGAGAGGAAGATGGCGAGGAGACAGCAAAGATGGAGGAAGATGATGACGCTGGTGATGGCGGTGATGATGATGAGGAAGGAGAAACAGCGAATGGTGACAAGGAAGACGAGTAAACGGGCTAGTGTCCACCTTGTTGTCCCCGTGTGTGTTTTGTGGCTGTATCTTCTTTGCCCCCCCCCCTCCCCCCAAAGCCCTGTTCAAGCGTCTTGCGGTGTAGATGTGCATTCCTTCAGTTGTTCGCTGTATTCGCAAAACGTGTAACAACAGCATACATGCAAGCAAGCAAGCATGGAAAGCATTGAACGAAAGCAAGAAGCCCTCACACAAATATTCAAGGAAGACAACAAACAGATGATATGCACGCGCCTGTGCATCTATCTCAGTGGCACCAGAATGCAGAACACATCACCTCACACGGACACAAGGACGCAGCAGTCACACCTTCACGCAACACGTGCATCTGTGCCACTGTATGTGTATGTACGTGTGCGTGTGTTCATGCGGGGAAGCAGATGCGGTGGTCGACGCGCCACGCCTTGCGCTTCTGGCGATCAATGGGGACACGTTGGCGGCCAGCAGCCATCACCGCCTCCCGCTGCTCCTGCGTCAGCCGCTCTCCCCACTTGGCACACCCTCGCACGTCGCCCGACACGGCCTCCCACTGACTGCCTGCATCAACGTACTTGGTCAGCACACCCTGCGCCACTTCCTCTGTTGTGCACAGTGCTCGTACGAGTGCAGACACATCGTTGTCGTGCAGCGCTGCCTTCACCGCCGCGTACTCGCCGGCCTCGCTCGAGGGCATCTTGATGCTGTTGGTTTGTTGTTGAATATTTGGTGGTGGTGGTGATGACGACGCGGATGATTGGTCATTGTGTCAACGTGACGTCGATGCGAGTTGCGCGAGAGAAACGTGTGCAACGGAACAAAACAGCTGCAAAGCACAAGCATAGAGCCACATAGCAACGGATGCATGTGCCTGAGACATGAGCGGTCAACGTACATGATCTCGTCGAGGGTGGTGTTGACAGAAACGATATTTCGCAGCAGCTTAGACGACGGCCCACCCAGCCCGCAGTCTTGCACCCTGAACACAACAACAGCCACACGCATGTATTTCAACACCCATAGCGATGGGTCAGCCTCAAGGCGAAACAAGCGCCGCATAACATAACACACATACACACCAACGAATGGCGCAAACACGAATATGTGCAAACGCACATCCACACTATCTCACACACACACACACACACTCACACACACACGCACATCCACAAGAACACACACACACACACACAAGTGCGCTCTATCATTGGATGCAAACAAGCCGGGAGACTCACGTGAAGGTGTTCATGGTTGTGTTGCGCTGGAGGCCGAGATGAAGTGTGTCCTGCACGTTCTTGTCGGAAAGGTCGCACTGCTTCAGACGAAGACTGCGCAGCCTGCGCATTTCAGGGAAGAGGCGTCCAAACTCGCGCAACACGTCCGCAAGCACACACGTCTCCAACCTGACGGCATTCAGGATGACGATTAACAAGGAGGCGGATTGAGCTGACACAAGAATACACAATTTGGAACAAGTGCAGCGGCCAACGTATGCAAACCACACGTACACAAGAAAGCACGCACACACGCACACATACACACACAAACAAGAAAGCACAAGAAAGCACACACACACATAAACAAGAAAGCACAAGAAAGTATTCATACATACATTCATACACACATACGAAAAAGACTCACGTGAGATGTCGAACGCAGTTGGCCTGGCGGCAGATGGCGAGTGCACGGCGCAAGGTGTCTGCCGAGTTGGTGGCGATGGTCACCTCATCCACCATCTCGTCCTCGTCATGAGTCCCACCGTCGCCCGGATCAGCATCTGCACGTTGTTGCTGCTGACGCCGCTGCTGGATGCGGTCACGCATGGCGAGCAGCTTCGTCCTGTTGTCGTCATGCGGCAAGTCGAGGTCGCCTTCAATCGCAGACGTTTCGTTGGCAGCCGGGGATGCGTTGGCTGCGCGGGCGCGGGCTTCACTGCACCGCTGCTCATAGTCGCCCAGCGCGACGTGGATCTCAGACAGCACTTCACACACATCACCGATGTCGCGGAAGGTGTTGATGCGGCACTGTGTCACCTCCTCGTCCTCCACAACAACGCCCTCCTCAAAGGTTGCATCACGCAGCACCTGCTGCACTTCCTCGCCAACAGCGGTCAGCTTGGTGCCCAAATCGCTCACAAGCGTCTGCCCGTCAACCACAACACGCACGCCCCACAACAACTCCGCACCGTCCTCTTCTTCCTCCTCATTATCATCCGCAGAAGCACTTCCCTCTTCCTGCTCCTCCTGTTGCTGCTGCTGCTGCTCCTCCTCATCGTCGTCATTGTCGTCATCGTCGATGCCAACAGCAGTGGCAGCGGGTGCCGCCGGTGCGGCTTCTCGCAGCGCCGCGACAGGCACCGCTCCGTGAGCACGTGGCGCGTGTGCGATGCCTGCAGGCACGAGCTTCAATCGCAGCATCTGCTCCACATCCTTGAGCCTGTCCTGCATGAACGCGTCCACAATGGCGTTGATGTTCTGGTCCACGTGCGTGTCCAGCTGCATGGTGAGCTGCTCCCGAATGGCAGTGATGAGCGACGAGAAACGGCTAATCTTCACCTCTGACTCCACGCTGCGCAGGTGGGCCACCGCCGCCTCCACGAGCACGGACGAGAGCGGGGTGGTGCGGAGTGACTGCGCAAATGCCTCAAACGCGGCCTTGATGCGGGCCCAGTGCGCCTGCAGGGTGTGGCGGAGGGTGTGCACACCGGTGGCGGCAACGGGCCTCTCCCGAGCAATAGCGGCCATGGCTCTGTTCACGCGGCGGAAGAGGCGAACAATGCGCTTGTGCAGCTCGGTGCAGAGGAGCTGGTCCACGCGGAACGTGGGCAGCGTCTTGGACACGTGGTCGAGCACGGCACGCGCAACCTCACTTGTCGTCTGCCCGCGCTCAGAAGCGCCAAGATCTGGCTCATGCTGATGCAGGGCTTCTCGCCGCGCAATCACCTGGTCCTCCTCCTCAAAGCGCACAAACGGGTAGCCAAGCCTGTCAAGACCGCGCTCAAAGTCCTGCAGGGAGCGGCGAAGGGCCTGCTGCGTGCGGCGCGCCCACACCTCGCACAGGTAAGTCTCAAAGCTGTCGCGAAGCTTGCGCTGGACGCGGTCAATACCAAAGCACTCCTCCATGGCGCGAATCTTCTCTTGTTGCTTGAACACGTCCTTGGCTTCCCTGAGCTTGTTCAGCTGCGCCTCCTCGCGGTGGTTCAGCTCCGTGAATGTCTTCATCTCCAGGCGCTCGCCGTTCAAGACGCAATTGGCGACACAGCACAACCCGTACCCAAGGTCCACAGGAAGCTTCCCGAAGCGTGCCTCGTGTACGGCCTGCGGGTAGCACAGGTCAGTCTTGCTGAGCACACCGATGCTGCTTGAGAGCATGTTGCACTCGCGAATGACGGCCAGAGCATCGTTGGCCGCCATGGAGCTCTGCACTGACATGACCGCGCACACGAAGCTGTTCTCCGCATGCGCGCGCAGATACCGCTGGGCAAGCTCCCTGATGGCGGTGACAGAGGAGGGGGGTGTGCGTGTTGTGTTGGGAGGAGGCGAGAGCATAAGAAGTTGTGCAAGTCAGGTGGCATGCGTACATGCACGCATGCATGGAGTGCCCAGCAGAATAGACAGGCATGTGCACACATACACACACACACACACACACACACACACACACACGTGTATGCATGTACCTCGTTTGTCGGGGGAGGTTTGCGTTTGCCGTGTCTGTGGCGACAACGCCTGGGAGATCAACCAGTGTCATGTTGGGGAAGTGTGGCCCGCTCAGCTCAACCACAACCTCATATCGCATCGACACGGGCCTGCGGTGCTGTTTGGGTTGGGACTCGCTCTTCTTGGCAAGCATACTGGAGCGGTGCTTGCCAAGCACACCCGAGCGGTGCTTGCCAAGGAAACCCGGGCCCTCCGGTTCCTCTGGCTGCTGCTTTTGCGGGTACTCCGAGTCGACGAGAAAGATCATTCGCTCCTCAATGGCCTCTTGCAGGAACTCGAGTGGCACGTAGTCCTCCATAATGGGCGCAGGTTTCCCGTGGTTGGTGCCCGTGTAGTTGTGGACAGTCGTGGACACCGGCGTGCGCGTGCCGTCGGGCTGAATCTCCACAGCGTAGACCTTTGGGATGCTGGCCTTGGCTTGCGTCTTGAGCTTCACCTTGACGGGCATGAGCGTGCAGATGTTGTCGCGGAAGGGGAAGATGGGACGCACGATGAGGCGGGAGAGGGTGAGGGACTTTCCATCACTTTCCTTGCCCACAACAATGACGACAGGCGCGTCATACTCCGGGCCAATGAGCTTCTTCTGGATGAGCGTCTTGAGGGATGGCGGGATGATAAGGTCCAGGCCATTCTGTGCATCAAGGGCAAGCTCGCTGTGGGCCTCTCGCTCCCGCATGATGCGCTCCCTCTCCTCTGCAGGGATTTCCTCCGGCTCTGTGTGTGTGTGAGTGAGTGAGTGAGTGTGTGTGTGTGTGTGTGTGTGTGTGTGTGTGTGTGTGTGAGTGAGTGAGTGAGTGAGTGAGTGAGTGAGTGGGTGAGTGAGGGGGTGAGTGAGTGGGTGAGTGAGTGTGTGGGTGAGTGTGAGTGTGTGAGTGTGAGTGTACGTGAGTGGGAGGCAGGTGCATATGTGCGTAATTCAAGGCCATGAGACGTCTTCGTGACGAAGAATCAAGTCTGTAGTCACATCACAAGGCGGCATTCAACAGCTGAGTCTGAGGAATCATCACACACGCATGCATACATACCAGGCACCGTGCCGTTCAGACGTGTGAACCATTCTTCAAACGTGTGGCGTTCATCTGGACATGTGTGTGTGTGCGTGAGGGTGCAAGCAATATTCATGAGTCACAATGGAAAGTAAAGTCCACCATCACCATCACCACCACCATAATCATCATCATCGTTTGCGTTGGCACCGCCATCACCACAGCTTGTCATTGACACACACACACATTGTACAGCAACTCACAATACTTTGATTGATAGAGCACGGGGTCCTCCTGTGAAGAACACGGAACAAAAAGCACACAATGAAAGCACGGAGCGGGGTCAGTCAACCATTGGTCAAGAGCGTATCACCAAACACCAGGACACGCACACAGAGACACTAGAGAGAGAGAGAGAGACGGACACAAGCAACCACACACACACACACACACACACACACACACACACACACACACACACACACACACACACACACACACACACACACACACACACACACACACACACACACACACACACACACAAACATCCGCACACACACGCACACAGTCGCACACAAGCAACCACACAAACACACAAACTTACACACACAAACACACACGGACACAAACATACACACAGGCGGACACCCGCGCAGACAAGGACCAAAATGCATGACCGGCACAGTCACACATGAACGAGGGAAGGAAGACTCACAATGACAGCGCATGTGATGGCGTCGCGCTCTGGGTTGGGCACATGTGCGGCCTCTTGCATGGTGGCGGCAGCGGGGAGGTTGGATGATGATGATGATGATGTGGAGTTGATTCTTCCCTCAGCGTGTATGTGGCAGAACGAAGGGAGGGTGGCTGACGCGCAAGACGAGACAGCAGTCGGGGGGAATGGCTTGCTTGTGTGTGTTTGTTTGTTTGTGTGGACAGCAGCTGTTTCTCGTCGTCTCTGTGCTCGGACACAACAAAAACCGGCGATGACTCATGCTTATATGTTTTTATGTGTCGCACTGTCGCGCGATGGGTGTGAGGGCTTTGCACCATACACGCAGACACCCGCACGAGTGCATGCACACCCTTGTTCTTCTTCTCCCTCTGTTGGCTAGTTTACAGGTGTTGTCCTCCTACTGCTTGTCCTGCTGCGTTAACGCTTCCACCATCTGTGCGTGCGTGCGTACGTGCGTGTGTGCGTGCGTGTTTGTGTTTGTCAGTGGCCTGTAGTGTGAATGACTCGCAGTGGCGAACACACATGCATGTGCATGCAGCCACGTCGAAACAGTACACGAAACACGCGAACAACCCCCCCCAACACACACACACACACGCACCTGCTCGAGCTGCATGTTCTTGAGTAGCGTCTCCTCCAACAATACCCGAAGCTTGTCATTGCTCTCCCTAACAGGTAAACCAAGCAGGCACACGAAGGCGACACGGTGGGGGAAGACACACACGGGTCAGTCATTCAGCTGGCACTCTTCACACGCCATGAACAACATGAACAACATGAACAACATGAACAACATGAACAACATGAACAACAGGAACAAGGATACATACACCCACGTGCAAACACACACACACACACAATCTGCCTTCACACCGTAGTTGCGCCTTATCGCCCGTCTTCTTGTGGCCTTTGCTCGGCGATGAATCTGGGCACGCAGCACAATGCAGAGGTGCAAGATGGTTGTCATGCACACGTGGCTGAACATCCAAGGTGGGAAGCACATACACGGAAGATGCATCATGCAACACATGCACGCACACACGCACGTACGCACGCACACGCACACCCATGTACGCACACACGCACTTGTTGATCCGGTCTGGATGACCTGGTCCACGAGCATGGCTTTTGCGCACAGCTCGCCCTCCAAGTCCCGCACCTTCGACTCCAAATAGCGGACCTGCACACATGCACACGCACAAGAACATGTATTGGAAGGGCGCGCACAATACGCACACACACACGCACGCACACACGCACACACGCACGCACACACGCGCACATGCGTATGCCTATTCTTCGCCATTGTTGCGCATGCTGGACAAGCGCTGCTCTCACTTTGTCGTTGAGCTCCTCCCGCTCGGTCTTGACTGCAACCATATCCGACAGCAGCTGCGCGTGCTCACTCTCGCTGATCTGCAAATCAACCTGGTTATTCCGTGTGTGTGTTTGTGTGTATGTGTGTGTGTGTGAGTTTGAGTGCATGAGTGTGTGTGTGTGTGTGTGTGTGTGTGTGTGTGTGTGTGTGTGTGTGTGTGTGTGTGTGTGTGTGTGTGTGTGTGGAGGGAGGGAGGAGAAACACACACACACACACATACACACACAGAGGCATACGTGTGTGTGAGTGAGGGTGTATGCGCGGTTCGCAAAGTGGCAAATCAAGCAAAAACTAAAGCTGTTTGCAAATGTACCGATCGAACGGAGTGCGCGTCCGATGCATTCAAGGAATCCAGTGACGGCGCCTCTCTGTGCACACGTGTACGGCCATGCACGTGTTGCGTGGGGCATCGTGAGGCAGGTGTCATCATCTGTGTGTGTGTGTGTGTGTGTATCTGTGGTGGTAGTGGTGGTGGCGGTGCGCGAGAGGCAGTGTGCCATTGCATAGGGCCAGCTACCGCATGATCAGTGACGATGATGACGACGAAGTACGACGATGATGGCCTGTGTACACACGTAGAAGCGAGAGGGGGAGACAACAGAGTGAGCACACGCGTACAATGCCGCTGCGGCTGACGTCATATCCACGGGCATGTGCACTTGCACGCACACATGCACATGCGCTCACTCTCAAGTCCTTTCGTTGCTTCACCGCAACCAACTCAACAACGCATCCACTTGACACCGGAATGTGCAACCGCTGTTGCCCGTACGCACCTCGTCGGGACACCGACGGAGAGCCCATCTGAGAGGCAGATCTGTCGCCTGTACACACGCATACATGATGGTGGTGGTGGTGATGATCATGATGATGATGGTGATGGTGAGCCATTTGCAAGTACTTTGACTTCTTTGACTACTTTGGTGAAGGTCTTCCATCAGAAACACACGCGAGCGCGTGTGAAGGTACATGCACGTGCATCCCAAACACACACCTGGCCGCTTGATCTCTGCGAGTTCGCGTTCGGCCTTCTCCGCCCGCCGCTGCTCGCGCTTCAGCTGCTTCTGCAGCTCTTTGATCTGGAAGACGAGGAGAAGGAGGAATTGCAACACAACACAAGGTGTCGTCGAACGCATGTGCAGAATGTGAGGTGATGCATGGAGGATGAATGTCTGATGGTCGCTGCAAAACAGGGGGGGAAACAATACATACATGGTAACATACATGAGATGCACACACACACACACATAACACACAGAACACACAGAACACACAGATGCATACACATACACACACACACGCACGCTGCATCGCGCAACACATATGCACACACAAACGAAGCAAATCGCTGCACGTACAAAAGCGGCCTCCTTCTTTGTCTTGGCGGCAATGGACTGCTCGCTCTGCTCAATGCGGGATTTGGCTTCATCGGCCCTCTTCTCCGCTGCAGCAACTTTCTCCTCCAACGCAACCCTTGACACAGCCGCGCGCTGTTTTCCGCCGGGGAGGGGGCA
This sequence comes from Salpingoeca rosetta, assembly GCF_000188695.1. Classification (NCBI taxonomy): domain Eukaryota; class Choanoflagellata; order Craspedida; family Salpingoecidae; genus Salpingoeca; species Salpingoeca rosetta. Next base: position 806,756 of record NW_004754924.1, on the reverse strand, counting down.
GTCGGCGGGAAGATGAGGAGGTGACACGCAGCATTGGGCACGGATGGCAAGTGCAACACACACACACACCTGTCATACGCACATACACCTGTCATACGCACACATACACACACCCATGCACGCGCACACACATGCGCACACACACACACACAGACACACAGACACACACAGACACACACACACACACACACACACACCTGTTTGGTTCGTGTGATGGCGGCGACGGCTAGGAATAGGACGCGTAGGCCACGGTCGCAGAGCTGCGAGCGCTGGGTGTTGAGGGATTGCTTCTCATCCTCAAGGGCCTCTGCCTTCGCCTCTGCTTCCTTCAGCTGTGCAGACAATTCTTGCTTCTCTTCCTCCACTTTGCTCGAAGCGGACACGCGCGCTTGCAACCGCGCAATTTCCTGGCAGTTCGCACACACACACACACACACACACACACACACACACACACACACACACACACAGAATGGTTGTCATTGTCCATGTGTGAACAGAATCAAGTACAGCGCGTACAATGACGCACACACACACACACACACAGAGCTCCCCAGCGTTACCACGTGCACACGAACACCGGCCTGCAACGAACCTGCTGGTGCTTGTGTGCTTGACGGTCGTTGGCATGGAGGGCGTCGTCCCGCTCCTTTTGCACTGCTTTCATCTTCTCCTCGTGTTCCGCCTTCAGTGCATCCATCTCCCTCGTGTGCCTGCAAGTCAAGACAATGGTTGTGTGTGTGTGTGTGTGTGTGTGTGTGTGTGTGTGTGTGCGGGGAGTTGTGAGCAGACCATGGGAGCTACATGTGACGCAAGAGGGGAACACGATTATCTCCACAGTAGCCAAGGCCATCATCACACAGCATCACCACTGCCCAGCGTCCTGTTACTTTGCAAGCTGCTCCTGCTGCTGTTTGCTGAACTCGTCCACCTGCTCCTTCCATTTCTCCACATCCTGCAATCAAAGCAGATACGCATGCGAATGTAAGCCGTGTGTATTTGTATGTGTGTGTATTTGTATGTGTGTGTATGTGTATGTGTGTGTGTGCACATGCACGTCGACATTTACCTTGTTGAGCTGTTCGATTTTCTGCTTGGAGTCATCGGCGTTGATTTCCTCTCGCAGCCGCTCCGCCTCTGCAGTGCATGAACACATGTACGCGGATCGTCAGCGCGCAACAACGAAGAGCAGCGCACGACAAACGCAACACACAGGCGCACACATGAAAGCCACATGAACGCATGAACGCAACTGCAGACTTGTGCTTTGAGAACATGTCGCACACACACACACACACACACACACACACACACACACACACACACACACACAAAACACACACACACAAAACACCACACGACACGATGACATGATCGGCAGTACGGACCGGCCTGTGCTGCTGCCGCTTCCTCGCGTGCGGTCGCAAGTTTTGCCCGCGTCTCCTCCAACTCTCGCGCTCGCGCATCCAAGTCCGCAGCAGCATCCTGGCCGCACGTGGTGCACATGTATACATGTGTGAGCGTGAGTGTGTGAGTATGTGTGAGGGCGAGAGTGCGCACGTGTATTTCATGACGTTCGCTTCTGCAGCAGCTGGCTCGCACACCAGCACAGCAGCCTACAGATCAACAACATAAAACGCATTCAAACCGCATTCATACAGGGTGACCACCAACCTTGTGAGATGAGAGGGATTCCTTGAGGTGCTCCAATTCGGACTGCACCTCCGCCAATTTGGACGCCGCTTCCTCCTCTTTTTCTTGCATCATTTTCTTCATGGATTGCGTTTCGTTGTCCGCGTTCAACTGCAGCGCTTCCACTTCGCTCTCGTGCTTCTTCTTCAGCGCCTCCATCTCCTGAGCACATTCGGAAGCAACGACAGGCAACGGCCGGGAGACAGATGCGTGTCAAGGTGAGGAGAAGAAGTTGCAGACTGCAATGGTTGCTTGCACATTGACCGCATCAGAGCACAAACACACACAAACACACACAAACAAAAAACACAAACAAACACACACACACAAACAAACAAACAAACAAACACACACACACACAAACAAACAAACAAACAAACACACACACACACAAACAAACACACACACACAAACAAACAAACACACACGCACACACAAAGCCACCACCCTCTCCACTCCGTGTTGAAGGTGACGGTGGGGCCACCCGACCTTCGTGTGCTGTTGGTACATGTCCTCCTTCTCTTGCTGCAATTCCTGCAGCGCCGCCTGCTTTCGCCTGTACTTCTGCTGCAGCCTGGCACGTAAACATGTGAACGGATGAATAGTGGGTGGTGGTGAGAGGAGACGGTACACGCAGCACAAATGACAACCAACAACGCGACGACGCCTCCCTCGCACTCACACGCACACACACGCACACACACAACATGCACATGCACGACACCACATGCACACATGATCGCGAGCGTGGCTGGGAGTTGCAAGAGCGCAAGAACGCACTCGTCCAGCTCGGCAGCGTGGGCGGCCTTATCCGCGTCAATTTGTCGTCGCGCGTCGTCGACAGCGGCGTTGGCGGTGTCAAGCTGCTGCTGCAGCTGCTGCGACGACACACGCAGCTCGCTGTTCTCCTGGCGACCGCACAAGAAAGGGGGGGGGAGGGGAGGGGAAGAAGAGTGGATCGTGTGAGTAAGGGATCATGGCGGTGGAGAGAGCACAGCGCTGCTGGTGTGACAACGACGGTACTGTAGACAGAACAGTCACCGCACGTGTACTGCCTAAGCCTCCGCACGGCACAATTTGACGCCACACGCAGCACAAGCAGCACGCCCCCTCTTTGTCTGTGCACACCTCTGCCAGCTGCTTTGCACGGTCCTCCTGCCGCTGGCACATTCCCTTCAGCTCGGCGTTGACCTGTTCCAGCTGCTGCACCCTGTGTGTGTGGGGGGGGGGAACAGAGGGTGTGTGTGTGTGTGTGTATGTGTGTGTGTGTGTGTATGTGTGTGTATGAGAGTGTATGTCTAGACAACGCGCAACGGCAGAAAGTCGTACACCCTGTACGCCATAGATATCATCCTACACAAAAACACACACGCAATTGCAAGACGCACCTGACGCGAATGGCATCACTGGACGAATCATCCGCTGTGTTGCTGTCGTCCTGATCGGCGCTTTTGTCCTGCGGTCCGTCTCCGCCATCACCAGAGCCAACAGCCCTGCAATGCAAGTCGTGCGTGTGTCGTGTGTTGGCGGGGAGTATGTGTGTGCGTGTGTGTCGTGATATTGTGCCGGCCACCTCTATGAGATAAATTGATGAAGAGGAGAGTGGCACAGGCACACAGAACCAGGCACACACACACACACACACACACACACACACACACACACACACACACACACACACACACACACACACACACAGGGTGAGCGTACAGTTTGCTTTCGAGGAGTTCGCGGTACTTTGCCTCCGCCTCCGCCAATTGGGACGAGAGCATCGTGTTGCGCGCCTGCATAGATGATGGTGAGGGTGATGGTGAGGGTGATGATGAGGGTGATGGTGGTGAGATGACACAATCAACGGTGGATGGAATCAAGGTTGTGGTGGCGAACACGGCTGATATGAAGTATCGCTTTGGCATGCAGACACTCTGGTGTGTTATCCCACCCTGTACACACGCACACGCACACACACACACACGTGCACACGCACACACGCACACACCTGAAGGTCTGCGATTTTTGCGTCTGTGTCTGCGCGCAGGTCTTCGACTTGCTTGAGCGCAGCTGTGAGCTGCTCCTGCAGTGCGCCGTCCGCCTGCTGGTGCTGGTGGTGGTGATCGCCATCTGTGCCCTTACGCAACCGGTCAACCTCCGCTTGAAGCGCCTCGTTCTGCCCAGAAATCTGACGCACGCATACACGCACGCACGTAAATACACATGAAAGAAGAGAAAGAGAGTGGAGGAGCTGGTGAGGGGGGTGAAACGTGCACAGCAAAGGTGCACAGCAAAGGTGCACAGCAAAGGTGCACAGCAAAGGTGCAGCCGCGAGCTGTGACTGGTATCCTGTCACTTGTGTCATGGAGCATTGAGATGAGGCAAAACAAAGCAGGCAGCCGAGTCAACAGCAGTTGTGCATGCCCCACCTCTGCCAGGTTCTCCAACAGGCCTTTGTTTTGCAGCTCCAGCTCTTCCTTCTCAGCCTTGATGTCGTGGTGCGGACAGCAGCAGTGTTGGCGTGACACACGTGGATACATGCCGAAGTTTGCACATGCATGAGCCCAGTTCAACGATTGCTTCCTCATGGTACACACACGCACGCACGCATGCACGCACGCACGCACGCACGCACGCATGCACACACACGTTCTTCGAACGCACTCTGCGCACCTGATGCAGGTCGATCATGGCCTTGGTTTCCCGTGCTTTCTTCGACTTGGCAATGGCCTGTGCAATGTCACAAGAGGTTGGGTTGAGCTGACTGGCATCGACGCGGCAGGCAGCGCTTGCTATACTTCCAGTGGCTTTTCACAAGTGCACTGACACCCAACAGGCATCACAAATATGCACACGACCACACGTGTACATGCACACACAAACGTACATCACACCTGCACACACATCACACACACAAGCACATGCATGCAACGCACCTTGTTCGCCTTTGCCAAGTCCTTGGAGAGTTTCTCCACTTCGCTCTTTGTTGCCTCCAAAGCTGCATGTGCGGGAACATGGAAAGTGAAGGGTAAATGGTGGTGTGTCAAGCCGGCACGCAGTGATGCGCCAAACCAACAAACAAACACGCGAAAAGTCAGCACGAAAGCAAGCCGTGCATTTGGCACAGTGCTCCATACCACGCGAGGCTGCATCCCGCTGCTCCTCGGCATGGTATTTTTCCTCTTTGCACTGCATGAGCATGGTCTGCAGCGCAGCAAAGTCATCTGCGCCAAGCTCCGCCATGGCGGCAGTTTCTGTGTCCTCACAGCGTCTGTCACTTCTTTCTCGCAAAAAGATGGCGTGTGCTGAGCGTGCACTGTGCTGTGTGCGCCGCAAGCAGCCACTCGCTCTCGCCTCGCTGTCGATCTATGCAAGCAGCCGCACACAGAGACAGAAGAAGAAGAAGCAACACAGGGTAGAGGAGGAGGAGAGGAAGCGCAAACCAAAACAAGCAGTGGTGCTGGTGCGGTGATTGTTGGCGATTTGTGGTTGACATGCACCAAATTTCCTCGAACTCAACGTTGATGACAACGAAGATGGCTGATCGAAACAGCAAGAGCAGGAGCAGTGGCAGCAGAGGTGGCAGTGGTGGTGGCAGTGGTGGTGGGAGTCGCCTCGGGAGCAGTCAAGGGCGCAAGGATGACCCCGAACTCATGCTGGAAAAGGGAGACTACGAAGCATTGATGGTAAGCGTCTGTGTCTGTGTGTGTCTGTGTGTCTGCTGTGCGTGTGTGTGTCTGTGTGTCTGTGTGTCTGCTGTGTCTGTGTGTCTGCTGTGTGTCTGTGTGTGTCTGTGTGTGCCGGCGTCACGGTGTACGTACATGCTGTGCTTGATGTTTCAAGCTGCACGCTCGCATGAGCTCCCTCATCGTTAATCCAACTGACCGTCGCCACATCCCAGGCTTTTGCAAAGCACGTTCGAGTGCCTGCGTTGGACCGATCCATTGTCAAACCAGTGTGCGTTGACGACTTGGAAGTCAAGGATGAGGAAGACGTTGCCAAGCAGGTCAGACAACACCCCAACAGCATGTGTGTGTTTGTGTGTACGTGTGTGTTGTGTGTGTGTGTGTGTGTCTTGCATGCTGGACAAGGTGTGCCGAGCATTCTCGTGGCATTCATGCATCCTCACACCCGCGTTCATTCACAAACACACACACACATGTACACACGCATGTACACACGCATGCACACAACCATTAGGCTTCAAAGGAGGGTGTGCACAAAAGCGGCAAGACGGGCCGCACCAAGCGAGATGATGTGGTGGTCGAAGAAGAAGAAGCAGAAGAAGAAGCAGAAGTGGAGGAAGATATTGCTGTCACAGATTCGCCGCAGGGACGAAGACGAGGCGAGGACGCAAAGTACCCAGCGTCAAGGAAACCTCACCAGAGCCGTCGTGGCGAAGCTGCTCACGCTGACGACGACGAGGATGACGCTGTGCATTCCGAGGTTGAAGAGGAGATCTTTGAGGACGACATCCCAGAGACTGTGCTCTCTCCATAGGCCAGCCATGTGCGTGCGTGTGTGTGTGTGTGTGTGTGTGTGTGTGCGTGCGTGCTTGTGTGTGTGCGTGTGTGTGTGCGTGTGTGTGTGTGTGTGTGTGTGTGTGGGCGTGTGTGTACGTACGTGTGTCTTGTGTCGTGTAAGTGCCCTTTCCTTCCTTGGCATCCTACCTGAATCCACGTTTGTGTTGTCTGTTCGCCCTCATTGCATATTCCATATTTCCAAACCCCCTCCCCCTTACACCCCTCGTGCATTCGTCGGTGTGTGTTGGTCCTCTTGCACCTTGCTTGGCCACTTCCTGCTGTACATATCATCATGTGGTCAAATGGCTTTCATTCATGCGACCAAGACAAGGGCATACTGAAGAGTGCGAGAGTGCGAGAGCAACCAGGGGTTTGGCGACAAGGGAACCTGAAGGGTCCCTCGACAAGCGCACAAGTGATGCTGTGGCGCTTCACGGTTCAACGGCAACGTATGCAATGAATGTACAAGTGGATTAAAGGGTGTGTTCACTTGACAACAGATACATGAAGGCACGGACGGATGACACAAAACTGTAACCAAGTGAGAGTGGAATGGTCAGCTGCGGAGAGAAGACGCAGAAGGATGACGAGTAACGAGGGAAGCACTGGGTCTCACACAAACGAGGAGGCGTGAGACACTGGGATTAGTCGTGGCACAGGACAGACCGGACAGGAAGACACTGCGAGGTGTTGTGTGTGCTCGTCGTAGCTGTGAGGAGGCTGCATGCATGGCGGCGTGGTTCCTTGTACTCGCGTGTGCTCGCCTGCGCGCTCGTTTGGCCCTCTTCCTTCAGTAGCCTGTGTTTGCATGCAAGGGCGCACAAGTTGGGACCGTGCAAGCAGCGTGAGAACACAGCGAGACAACGCAGGCAACGGAGGCAACGCTGATGGTTGAGAGGAAGGCCGAGAATTCTGCTACATGTTGGTAGCCGAGTTTTTCGCACTGGTGTCGTGTCATCCATACACACGCGAGACCACCCATGAGAGGACACACTTTCGCTCTCGCTGGATGCCTTGATGGCCGATCGCAGGATGGTCTTGATGTCCTCAACCGCAGTCTCGATGCGATCAAGCTGCCAAAAGAAGCAACCCAAAGCATGAATTTGAACGTCGAGAAGAGATGTTCGAGCAGTTTGCAGAGCGGAGATGGGATAAAGGCGTTTGCACACAGGTACACGTCAAATGGCAGCGTCCAGCATGCAAGAACGCTACAGCGCTCGGCAGCTTCACAGCCGTTCCCCAGACTTCAGTATCCCTTGCACTCTACTTGAACTGACGAGTCAAAAGGTACCTTTGACTCCATGGTGTCGACGCGGGTGCCAAGGTTGGCCACTGCCGCAGACAAGTCGTGGGTCACCTGCAGCATTGTGCATGTTGGATGCATGGTGACTTGGTGAGAGATGTCCCCTCAACACACAGACAAGGTACAAAACAAACGCGAGGACTAGAGAGGAAGACTCATCCAGCCACAGACTACCAAGTCGCTGCAGACGCTGAAGATGAGGCCCTCGCTGCCCTGTCGCTGCCACAGGCACGCAGGTACACAAACAAACGACCATATCTTCCCGTGTTCGCTTGAGCGTACCTGATCCTTGGTCTCTGGATCCATTGTGGTGCTTGAGGACGATGGGGGATGTGAGCAAACAAGGCTGGGTGGTATTCGCTGGGTGGGTGGTGGTGTTGGTTCGCCTCCTGTCTTCTTTCCTTTTCTTGTTTGCTTTGCCTGCAAGCTCCAACGGCAGTTTCTGCTGACATCAGCGAAAAACAGCAGGGAACCAAACGAACGGATATGGCTGGTGTTGTCTCGGACAGCTCCCGCTCTGTTGGGGACGAGGGTGGTGGTGGTGGCAGTGGTGGCCGCAAGCACAGGCGCGGCCGTGGCGGCGGAGACTGGACCTTTGTACGTGCATGTGTGTGTATTGTATGTGTATGTGCATGTGTGTATTGTGTGTGTGTGTGTGTGTATGTGTGCGTGTGTGTGCATGTGTACGTGTGTATGTGTGTGTGTGTGTGTTGTGTGTGTGTGTGTGTGTGTTGTGTGTGTGTGTGTGTGTGTGTGTGTGCATAGCACGTTGACGATCTCATCGGTGGCTCACATTCAAACACACACAACACACACGCACACACACACACACACACTTTCCTTGCTGCAGCGAGAGTACATGGAACAGAAGAACGAAAAGCTCAACCAACAGCACGAAGACGGCCGCACCTCTGTGTAAGAAACACCGTGCACGCACCACCCAAGAACACCCCATGCCTTGCCTTTTGGTTTGCACATACGCTGAACCTTTCATACACCACGCTTCTCACTCAACAACCAACAACAACTACGCATCAGGTCCGACATCTTCAAAGGCATCTCCATCCACGTCAACGGCTTCACAGGTATCACACACGCACACACAATGTACAGAGCATGTCATCTGGTCAAGAGCGAGAAGCTGACACACAGCATGGATGTGCCTCACGCTACCTCACGTTTTGTACACGCACGTGCACACGCACGCACGCAATGATTGCAGATCCGCCAGCCGAGTCCCTCCGGCGCATGATGCAGCTGCATGGCGGGGGTTATGTTGTGTACCCGACAAAGACGAACGTCACTCACATCATCGCCTCCAATCTCTGCGGCGCAAAGCTCAAGCAGCTCGGGTCAGTGCGTCAGCACACGATTACTGTTGATGTGGAAGTGGGAAGTTGGACAGAAAAGTTGGCTAGCAAGTGACACGCGGACGCGTTTGCTCCTCATGTTTACAATTGCAAGCCTCCACATACACACACACACACACACACACACACACACACACACACACACACACACACACACACACACACACACACACACTCACACACACACATACACACACTCTCACACACACGCTCACACTCACATACACACACTCACCCACTCCATCACACACACACACGCTCCAGCAACCAGAAAGTGGTGTCGGCGAAGTGGATCACAGACAGCATTGAGAGCGGGCAGCGACTGCCTGTGGGTCCGTATCTCCTGTACAACCGCGAAGGCCGCGACCAGCAGCAGCTCATCTTCAATCAACTGCAACCCTCCACCTCAAACACCACCGGCACCAAAAGCGCCGCCGCCATCACCAGCAGCACCACCACTGCAAAGGCCACAAACAGGCCTGTTGAGGCCACAGCCGCCACCGCCACCGCAACAATGGCCACGCAGACGGTGAAAGCGGAAGAGAGTGGACAGCCAGGCACCGATACAGCTACAGATGCAGACACATGTGGCGGCAACACAAGGCCAGAATTGGCTGTGCGCCGGAGCTTTGGGCACAAGACGGGGCTGGGGCTGGATGCCTCACGTGCAATGGGCACATTTGAGCAGCGACACCTGCAGAGCATACGCACCACACGTGATGATGGCGATCAAGGGGAAGTGCAGGGCGCGAAGGCGGAAGAGGAGGAGGTGGTGGTGCATGAGCAGCACGAAACTGCAAGGAAGCAACCGGTAGCAACAGCAAAGGCAGTGGCAACAACATCAGCAACAGCAACATCAGCAACAGCAACGTCAGCAACAGCAACATCAGCAACAGCAACGCCAGCAACAGCAACATCAGCAACAACAACGACTTCAACGACTGCACCAACCACTACACCACCAACAACCACTACTACTGCCACGACGACTGCAGCGTTACCAGGGCCGACACCTGCAGCGCAAGCAGCATCGGTGGTGAAGGCTGAACACGATGTCGAGGTTGCATCAAAGGCGAAGGGCAAAGACATTGTGGGCCAGGACGTGGCAAAGGAAGGTCAAGATGAGAAGAAGGAAGAACGGAAGAAGGAATCAGACGACACGGGACAGCCATCTTCCCAGCCGCATCATGAACCGAGGAAGAGCAGTGACGCAATCCAAGCACAACAGCACGCGAGCGAGCAGCGACCAGCAGCAGTGGCAGCAGTGAAGACAAATCAATGCTCTGGAGTGGAAGGATGTGACCACACAACAAACAACACACCCCCCGCGGCAACAGCAGGTGCTGCGGCTGAGGCGACGAAGGCTGGCGGGACGCACGCGCCCGTCGCTGTTGCTGTGCAACAACAACAACAACAACAGCAGCAGCAGCAGCAGCAGCAGCAGCAGCAGCAGCAGCAGCAGACGCGCCGTGCACCGGTGCGCGTGTATTCGGGGCCCAACCCGCATCCGGACGAGCCGTCCAACGCCCTTGATGACCTCGCTCGCTACGGCAACAAAGTGTCCGGCAACAACCCAAACTTCATCCAGGACTTCTACTCCCAGTCCAGATTGCATCACCTGTCAACCTCCGGGAACCATGCGCGCGCGTTTATTTGCCGCATTCAGCGCGAGTATGCGGCAGATGGCAAGGCGCCATGGAGGTTCAGCACAGCGAGTGACGCCAATCGAGTCATCGCACACATTGACCTCGATGCGTTCTTTGTTGCCGTTGGTCTTCGTACTCGCCCGCACCTCCGTGACAAGCCTGTTGTGCTTGCACACGGCCCGCGCACAGGAAATGGGGAAATATCTTCCTGCAACTACATTGCCCGCAAGTTTGGCATTGGTGCCGGCATGCGCGTGTCACGTGCGCTGGAGCGCTGCCCAGACCTGCAGGTGATCCCGTACGAATTTTCGCTGTACAAGGAGGCCTCTGAGCGGTTCTACCACATTCTGGCGCGACACACCATCCGAATCCAGGCAGTGAGTATGGACGAGGCATACCTCGACCTCACCGGCATTGCACAACCAGACCACCCAGTGCAACACCACCAACAGCAACAACAGCAGCAACGGCAACGGCAGATGGCAGGGCGTGGTGCTGGCCAGAGTACGACAGACATGAACACTGACACTGATAGCACCGACACCAAACACACAGGCAACGTCGCTACTGCTGATGGCGGTAGTGGTGATGGCGGCGATGGTGGAAATGACGGCAACGGCGAGCATGACAATCATGATGAGGAGGATGACAACGATGATGATGATGATGGCGATGATGTTGTACCGAGCTTCAACGACCCAGCGCCGTCAAAGCCACTGGCGAGCGAAGTTGTTGCGCAGATTCGGCGGGAGATTGAGGCAGAACTACACATCACAGCCTCTGCTGGCATCGCACACAACATTTTGCTTGCGCGCATGGCCACGCGCCGTGCAAAGCCAAACGGACAGGTGAGTTTGATTGCATGCGGCAAGCTGTTGCTTGTGCGCTTTGCGTGTACATGGTTTGCAGTTGTGCGTGCATGAGTCTTATGCTGGGTTGTGTGCATGCTCGTGCATGTGTGTGTGTGTGTGCGTGTGCGTGTGCGTGCGTGTGTGTGTGTGTGTGTGTGTGTGTGTGTGTGTGTGTGTGTGCTCACATGCTCACCTCGCAAGTCCTTCGCCCCCCACCCAACCAACTCACACGACACACACACACACACACACACACACACACATCACATCACAACACACACACACACACATCACATCACAAACTCACATCACAAACACGAACGCACATGACAACCACAAACGCACACAAACACGAACGCACATGACAACCACACGCACACGACACTCACACAATCACACATCACAAACACGAACGCACATGACAACCACAAACGCACAACACAACATCACCATGCACCGCAGGTGTATGTGGCGCCTGGCCAGGTTGAAGGGTACCTTCGCGACGAGCCCATTGGCAACCTGCCGGGTGTTGGCTGGTCCACGGAGAAGCGGCTGCAGCAGCAAGGCATCACTGCCTGCCACCAACTCCGGCGTTTCCGACTGCATGAGCTGCAGTCTGAGTTTGGCGACAAGACGGGCCAGGCGCTGTACAACGCGTGTCGCGGGGAAGACACGCGCCCGCTCAAGGAGAACGAGCCACCAAAGTCTGTGAGCGTGGAGATCACGTGGGGCGTGCGCTTTGCTGAGCAGCATCAGGTACACGCGTTTGTGCGCAATCTGGTTGGCGAGGTACACAAGCGCCTGCTGCTCGCGGAGCGCCTTGCGTCACGCCTCACCCTCAAGGTGAAGGTGAAGCAGCCTGGCGCGAAGCAGCCGTACAAGCTGTTGGGCCACGGCCCCTGCGATGACCGCAATCGCACCATGAGCTTCAGTCGCCCGACAAAGGCCGAGAAACTGCTGGCAGATGCCGCTGTGAAACTCTATGAAGCTCTGAAGATTCCTGCCCTCGACGTTCGTGGCGTGGGCGTCTCCTTGCACAAGCTCAGCCCCGATCTCTCTCTGCCCGGCGCACGTGAGCACTACAAGCACCACCAGCCCCTCCACCCGCAGCAGAAGCAGCTAAACTCTTCCTCCTCCTCTTCGTCTTCTTCTTCAGCAGCAGCAGCAGTAGCAGGCGTGGATCGGCAGCAGAGAAACGTGTTTGACTTGCTTCAGACGACAGTGCCACGCACCCCATCATCACCATCATCGCCAAGCGCTGCAACGCCTGCTGCTCCTGGTAGGAAAGACAGCGAAGCAGGGAAAGGGCGTGCTGCTGGTGGTGATCATGAGGGGGATGGCGATGGCGAATTGCTTGCAAGCACGGAGCTGCCGTCTGGGCGTGAGAGCAGTGAGCAGAGGGCGGTATCAAGGCAGGGCCGTGCTTCGCCTTCGATCACTGCGCTTCGTGCTGTCGTCAAAGAACTGCAGGCGAAGGTAAGACGATGTTCTTTCACGAGAGCCAAATGTCCGTCCGTGAGTGCTACTTGTTGGGGAGGGGGATGGGATGATGGTGGGGACGTGTGGTTGTTTGTTTGTTTTGTGTGTGAGTTGTGTGTGTGTGTGTGTGTGTGGCTGTTTGTTTGTTTGTGTGAGTTGTGTGTGTGTGTGTGTGTGAGTTGTGTGTGTGTGTGAGTTGTGTGTGAGTTGTGTGTGTGTGTGAGTTGTGTGTGAGTTGTGTGTTGTTTCCATTCTCCCCATGTGTTTCCAACACACACACGACACGACACAACACACTTGTGCAGCGCGTGGATGTGCTTGTGTTGCTGGAACTGCCGGTGTATGTTCAGCGCGACGTTGCGAAGGAGCACAAGGTTTCCAAGCGCTGTCTTGAGACGCTGTCTGCGTTCTCTCGCGAGGACGTTCGCGCAGTCATGACGGCAGTGAGCCAGGCATGCGACAAAGCTGTGGTTCTCGACGATGACGATGATGACGCTGATAACAGCGATAATGACGAAGACGGTGGTCACGGTGGTGTTGACGGCGAGGATGGTGCTGCTGATCGCCGTGGCGTCACCCGCACCACCACCACCACCACCACCACCACCACTCGCACGACCAGCGACAGCAGCGTGCATGAAATTGCAGCGAAGGGAGGTGATTTGGTGTCCTCGGTGCCTTTGGCAGGTGGCTCGACGGTGTTTGAGATTGCATCGGCCGCCGCCAGCGCTTCCTCCTCCCAATCAGCCAAGACGCCATCGCAGACCGATGCTGCTGCTGCACCCAACAACGCCGGCGACAGGGAGAGCCGTGCTGGCAACACCAGCGCTCATGACCACAATGCCACCACCGCCACCACCACCGCTGCCATCAATGCCACGAGCACGACAGGAGGCACTGGAGAAACTGGCATTGCTGCTGCTGACACAACCAATGCTGTGATGCGTGGGGCAACGAGTTTGCATGTGTCTCGGTCCACAACGCCATCACCGACGAAGGGGCGGCGACGTCGGTCGCACAGCGCCATTCCATTCACATCCGAGACAGTGAACATCGATGACGATGACGATGAGGTGGCTGTCAGAGGTGAGGACGACACAGAAGGTGAAGGGGTAGGACAGAAACAGCAACAGGAAGTGCAAGAACGACAACAATTGCAGCAACAGCGGCAGCAGCAGACAAGCCGCGCTGCCACCACGACTACAACATCGTCGTCACCATCGCCGTCGTCATCCTCGGCGCAGTCACCATCAAGGAGAGCAGCCCGAGGCAACACTGCGTCCACAGCACCAGGCAGCAACAGCAGCAGCAACAGTGGTGATTTGGCGTTTCCATCGCCGTCGCAGTGGAGCAAAGACGTCCTGGCTGAACTTCCACCTGAAATGGTCAAGGAGCTGCAGTCGTTCTCGCGGCGCCAGCAAAAGCAGCCGACAACACTTCAGCAGGCGCGATCGTCATCATCTGTGGGGAAGAGGACCAAGAAGGGGGGTCGGCGCACGCCAACAGCGACAGGAGGAGGAGGACCAACATCATCGGCACCGCGCAGTCCAAGCAAACGCGGCAAGCGCGGCGCACCCAAGTCGCCAACACGACGAACAAAAAAGGCAAAGCGAGGTGGTGACAAGGCAGCAGGTGCCGGCGAGGGCGATGGCGGACGGGCGCTGCTGACCAACCGCCGCTCCATCTTTGAAACCGGCATTCTTGAACAGCTTGCAAGCAAGCGCCACAAATCCCAGGAGGACAACGGTGCGAGCGACGCAGCAGACAGGCGTGTCAGCACTTCCCATGGGCATGGTGATGAGCATGAGGAGGATGAGGAGGAGGATGTTTGCGTGATGGATGAGAGCACGGCAGGTGCACGTGTCGACGGCCGCAACCCAAGTGTCACCGTGGGCACCAGCAACGGAAGCGGTGGTGGTGGTGGTGGCTTTGACATCACTGCGTCGCAGATTGACCCCAGTTGCCTGCAGGCACTGCCTGAGGAATTGCAGCGGGAGATTCGCGCGCAGTACAACCTCTCTTCAAAGGGGAGGCGGAGTGATGGTGGTGTAGGTAATGGCATGCATGAGGGACGTGAACTTCAGGGAAGAGGTACAGCTGGAATGAACGGCAGCGTGCGTGATGCTACTGCTGCTGCGACTGCTGCAACTGGTGCCAAGTCGTCGTCTTCATCGTCAGCATCATCGCCAACGCGTTCGCCGAGGCGAAGGCGAGGAGGGGCCGGCGACGCAGCAGTTCCCGCGGTTGTCCCTGACAACGTTGCCGTGTCTGCGCTCCGGTTCGTGCGAGCGATGAATGGGCCCCGGGCACTGGACACATCCACAGATGGCAGCGGCAGCGGTGCGTGTGTTCCGAACGTGCTTGGCTGCTCGAGCATTGTCACGGTTCGCATGATGGTGCGAGACTGGTGTGAGACGTGTGCACAGCCGCTCCCCTTCCAGCGTGAAGCGCTGTCAACGTTCGTTGTCGCCCTTGCGCGTCGCAAGGAACTGGAGCAAATGAAGTCGATCCTACAGCACGCGCGCCGCTGCATGGCTGCCCACCAGCACAACACCAATGGTGGTGGTGGTGGTGGTGGTGGTGGTGACACGTGGACGGGGGTGTTCAATGCCGTGTTGTCTGCGGCAAATGAAGTGATGCGGGAGCTCTTCTCGTGCCACCTCGCCATCGACCCGCTGTGACTTTGCGGAGTGGGAGAAGGAGAAGGGGGAGAAGCAGGCGTGAAACGGATTGTGGTGTGTGTCTGTGTGTCGGTCTGTGTGTGTGTGTGTGTGCTAACGCGCTGTTGGTATTGGAACATGGTTCTTTGCAATTGTAGTTGAACTGTACAGTTATCTGGCATAAACGGCCCATCTCAGTGTGAATCGCAATGAAGGAAAGAAAGGAAAAAAGAAGGGGGAGAACAAGAATTCCAGTCACACACACACACACACACACACACACACACACACACACACACACACACACACACACACACACACACACACACACACACACACACACACACACACACACACACACACACACACACACACACACGCACGCACACACACACACACGCACGCACACACGCATGGAGACTGGAGCGCTCATGAGATGACGCGATCATCGATGATGTGCAGGTTTGTCAGCCAGTCAATGTACGTGTTGAATGCAAGGAATCCTGTGCTGCCAGGGTCGAGGCCTGGCCACAAGCGGGGGGAGGGGGGAGGGGGAGAACATGATCGGATCGGAAGCGGTGGTCAGAACGAGGAGAGAGCAGACGGTAAGTGTTTGTGAATGTGTGTGTGATGGTGTGTGTGAATATGTGTGTGTCTGGGTGTATGTGTGTGTGTGTGTGTGTGTGTGTACTCGTGTGTGTGTGTGTGTGTGTGTGTGTACTCGTGTGTGTGTGTGTGTGTGTGTGTGTGTGTGTACTCGTGTGTGTACTTGTGTGTGAATGTGTGTGCGTGTGCGTATGTGCAGAGCAGGTGGACGGACCTTTTCGGATTGCTTCCTCCGTTTTGCGTGTGAGTCCAGTGGAGCGCAACCCGTTGATGAGGCCAGACAACTTTTCATCGGACACCTGCAGGGGAGGGAAGCAAATGGAGTGAGTTGTGTGTGTGTGTGTGTGTGTGTGTGTGTGTGTGTGTGTGTGTGTGTGTGTGTGTGTGTGTGTGTGTGTGTGCGTGTGTGACAGGGTGTGAACGGCGTCTGTCACAAGAAGAGGTGGATTGTTGGGTGGTTGGTTGATGGATCGATTGTCTCACCTTGCCAGTCCTGTTTGGATCGTTGCGCAAGAAAATGCCCACAGCGCTGCAGTTGAGCACGCAAACACCAGAGGATTGTGAGATAAGAGAACGATGAAAATGCAGAATGTTGCACGTATTGACGTGTGCAAAGCAACATGCATGCACACATGCACACATGTGAGCATGCATTCAGACATGTTCAGCCATGCGGCACACACCACACAACGTGCACAGTGAACGCTGCATCGAGGGAACAAAGCAACAAGTGCTCACTCGTGTCGTTTCTTGAAGGCCTGATCGTCGAGGAGATAGAGCCATGATCGCGAGGACTGGCACCACCTGTGTAGTTGTTGGGCGGGTGGACGACATCAGGCAGCGTGATGAGATGCGCATGAGGTCGTGATGAAAGAAGACAATGGAAGCAAGCGCTAGGAAAGCGGGGACTCGAGATGCACAGCCACACAAGCGCACACAAACGAACCAATAACCACACACCCACAGACACAACCACACACTCACATACACAACCACGCACACAATACCATGAGACGAGGTCACGGAAGGAGAAGAGGTTGGTCCCGCTGCTGTCGAGAATGACGCGCGCACCGTCCAGTTCGGGGCCGAGCCAGTAGCCGAGCTGGTGACAGTGGTGGAGGTGATGGTGATGACGGTGGTGGTGGCGTGCGCACGTGTGAGTCAGGATTGTTGGATGAGATTGTAATGGCAACGGGAGCTCTTTCGCTCTCTGTTCGCTGCACATATGTGTCACACACAACACACAACACACACACACACACACACACACACACACACACACACACACACACACACACACACCTCGTAGCAGATAACTTTGAGGTCGTTGATGGAGGCGAGGCCGTCCTCGGCGCAAAACTTGTCAAACACGTGTTCAGCTGCAGACTTGCTGTCGCCGCCGCGACGAGGAAACGCAGTGCCAAAGCTGTGCACGACTTTGTAGCGCGCCTTCCGCTCTTTGCTCTGTTTGGGGGGGGGGAGAATGGAAGGGGGAGGGAGGGTCGAAAGGATTAGTGTTGCAGGAACGTTTGGGCACACGCAGTACAAAATCAGAACGCAGTGCAAGTTCAGACGCGTACACACACACACACACACACCTGTCGTTGTTCAATCTCCACGCGTTCGCCGCGGCTGAGGGGTTCGATTGGCGCCGGCTGGTTGCTGACGAGTTTGTGGACGCGCGGTCCTCCCTGACACACAAAATGCAGCATGACGCAATCGACAAATGTCACACACACACATGCACACACACACACACATTTTCACACCAGAGAGTGCGCATATGAGTTGTTCAGGAGAAGCAGCAGCACCAGCAGACTCGTGACAGAACAGGAAGCGTGTAAACCCGCACCACCACCGACGAAGAAGAAGAAGAAGTGACAGCGCCAACAACCACGAATGAGAGCGACATCAGCAACAACAACGCCAATGCACCAATGCCAGCATCAGGAACAGCAACAGCACCTGCGCCATTCGTTTCATCTCCAGGTCTTTGTCTGCGCGCTGTGAGAGGTCGAGGAGCTTGGCCATCAAGTCCATCATCGCCTCCGTCTGTCGAGGTGAAAGTGCGATGTGTCGGTAGGTGTGAGGGGGTGGGTAGGTGTGGCAAGAGAGGAAGGGGGTGGGGGTGGAGTGGGTGGGTGACGCACGAGACGAGGTTGAAAGGAGCAGCCGGGGGACAGTGAAAGGGCCAGCACAATTGCCAGGGCTGAAGAAACGAAGAGGAATCGAAGCACAGCACTGCTGGCAAGAGAAGGAAGAAGGGTCAAGAGGGGCTGTGATTTCGGTGCGGTATGACCTGGTCGATGATGAAGATGATGCGTTGCTCGTCAGACCGGACGGCGATGTACTGCTGCAGCTCCTCCAACTTGGCCGTGCTCGACGTCTTGAGGTGCGAGGAAAAGGAGGTGAGGTGATGGAGAAAAAGAGGGGGGGGGAAGAAGCGAAGAAAAGCGGGTTCAGGTGAGCACGGGTGTGTGTGTGTGTGTGTGTGTGTGTGTGTGTGTGTGTGTGTGTGTGTGTGTGTGTGTGTGTGTGTGTGTGTGTGTGTGTATGCATTGTCGAGGAGATGGAGTACAGACATGTCATATTGAAGCATGGACGCACCTGGAGGAAGAAGGAGACTTCCTTGTTGTCCACGTCCGCCTCAAACTTAAACTCGTCCCATGAGAGGTGCACCTGGAGTGATGATGATGGTGCGGTGAGGTCGCGGTAGCATAAAGGAGGAGGAGTTGCTGGCAGGAACGCTAAGCAACAAATCCCGCACAGTTGCACACAAACACAAACACGCACGCGTATGTGGCGAAGTTGTGAGTGCACTGCGCACCTTGAGCATCATGGGGTCGCGCATGATGACGCTGACAAAGTCGGAATTGATGGCCAGGGAAATGGCGTCCGGCCTACGTGGCAGTAACGACATGTATGCGTGTGTGTGTGTGTGTGTGTGTGTGTGTGTGTGTGTGTGTGTGTGTGTGAGCGTGTACGTATGTGTGCGTATGTGTGCGTGTGTCGTCGTTTCGTAAGCTAAAGTGAACGAGGGAAAGGCTCAAACGGGCAGGTGCGGATGCAACAAGGACAAGGAGACACATCCACTTACACTTTCACACATGCATGCATACCCACGCACACGCACACATACAAATGTACACGCACACATACAAATGTACACGCACGGACACACATGTGTGAACGCGCACCTCTTCCTGCGAGATGCCTTGAGGAGGAGGCCGTCGAAGAGGGTTGCGCCATAGTAAGGCCACTGGCGGCAGTACTGCAGGAAGAGACGATGCAGTGACAGTACATCCGTCACGCCTTTGTGCTTCTGGTGCTCAGCAAAGATGCGTCTGCAAGTAGAACGGAGCACAGTTATCGCGTGATGATGAGAAGGTGCGCTGCGAGTCGGGGAGGAGGTGTGGCAAGTGCAGATGCAACCGGCAATGACAAGCGGAAGCATGCTCGTGCGTGTACACATGCACACGTAGGTGCGTGACACAGGTTTGTAGGTGACAGGCGACAGAGTGTAGTATGACATGCAACGGCCGTCAACCATCGAACACACACACACACACGTACACACGCGCGCGTACACACGTATACACACGCGCGCGCGCGGCGGATGGTTTGCGTGTGCTGGCCTCACCTTTCCCACTCGACAGTTCTGAGCTGGTTGTGGAGGAGGTGCTGTGGCACAAACGTCTCGAGACCGCCACGCAGGAACCCGGGGACATGTGTTTGGGGGTTGAAGTCCCCAAACCGAATCTGCACACGAGGCGAGTGGTGGAGGGGAGGAAGGGGAGAAGCGAAGGCAGATGTGTTACACGTTGTGGAGGGGCGTGATTTGACAACATGGTGCGAGGAAAACATGAAGGAGACAGTTAAAAGCGCCACACACACATATGCACACATGAACATACGAACACATGCACATGCATACATAAACACATACACTCACTCACACACGCACCTGCATGAGGAGGCCAGCGAGGTGGACGGCATCTGCGAGCTGTGTCGGCCAGAGCGAATGCAGGACCGCGAACAAGGCTTCGTCAAAGAGGAGCTTCAAGGCAACCTGCGACAGCACCCGGCGCTCCACGTGCTGATAATGGCAGATGCAACGCGCACAGGCAACGGCAGTGAGGACGAGGGAAGAAGGGGATGTGTGTGCGCGTTTGGGGGGGGGGGGTGTCGTGTATCTGTGTGTGTGTGTGTGTGTGTGTGTGTGTGTGTGTGTGTGTGTGTGTGTGTGTGTGTGTGTGTGTGTGTGTGTGTGTGTGTGTGTGTGTGTGTGGAAAGACAGCAGTGAGTTAGATGGGGCCATGCAAGCGAGCGCTCGGGAAAGTAGCCCAGGCAAACAAGTGTGGGCACAACAAACGAACGCACGAACGAACGAACAAACGAACGAACGAACGAATGACAATCGACAGAGATGAAGCAGGCAGTGCAAACATACAAACGCAAACACAGACGTGAACACAAAAGCAAAACCCACGACTGACTTTCTGGGTTTGTGAGGATGGCTGCGACATCCTGCCAGTCGTTGAGTTGGGCTTTGTTGCAGAGGTCGAGGGGCGTGTTGCCGTTTGCGTCCTTCTGTTGGATGTCAACAATCGGACAGGCAACTGCAACAAAGGAGGGAAGGAGGGTGGGAGAGAGGAAGGGAGAGAGAAAGAGGGGGGTGGGGAAAGGGAAGCAGGAGTGAAGAAACGAGCAAACGAAGCAATTAAGCACAAAAAGGCGTGAGGATGGCGCTGGTGAAGAGAAGATGGAGGGGGTGCAGCGCGGTAATGGCTTGCAGGCAGACAAAACAGAGAGAGAGTGTGTGTGTGTGTGACCGAGACAGACAGACAGACAGGTAGACAGACGGACAGACGGACAGACAGACAAGACAGAAAGACTGACAGACAGACAGAGAGGGAGGGAGGCCGAGACTGGCACGTGGACACTAATTAGGTGAGATGCACACACCCAGCAGTCTGACAATTTCTGCAAATCCGTTGCGAGCGGCGAGATGGAGAGCTACAGGCGCAGACGTGGAAGTGCACACATGAGGGACGGGCAGGGTGAGCCCGACAAGCATATGAATGAGCAGGGCAAATATGCAGCACGTGTGACAAGTGAGCTGAGAGAGTGCGCTCACACATGCACGTGTACACGCGCATACAGGCATATGCTCACATGCATGCGTACAAGCAGTCGTACACACACACACATACACACGCACACCTGTTGCGTTGCTTGGTGTGATTTCAGCTGGCGCTCCTCTCCAGTCCTCCATCAAAATGCGAACAATGTCCTCCTGACCGTACCAGCTTGCGTAATGCAGCGGGGTCCACCCTTCTGTGTCCTTGGCTTTGGCACTGCATGACGTGTGGGAAGCATGAGTGTGCATGTCTGTGCCTCAGTCCAAGAGAAAGACGAAGAGGGAGAGGTGCAGGAGTAGCAGGAGCAGGAGGAGCAGGAGGTAGCAAGGGTGCAAGTCATACCAACAAACCAAAGACCGAACGAGCGAGCCCACGCACCTGTGGTCCCCCTGGAGGAGGAAGTGGAGTTGTGTTGATCTTCCGAGCATGGCAGCCTCGTGCACTGGGAAGCGCGCGGCCCAGTGCATCCAGTTGGGCGGGATCTCGGGGTCGTACAGCGCAAGCCGCTCGTCAAGCGTCTGCAACATTGGCGGTGATGGAATGTGTGAGGGAGGAAGTGGGCGTTGGGAGTACACGAAGAACAGAGGAGGTCAGAAGACAAGACAGCATTTCCGAGTGACACAGAGATACGGCACACACACGCACACACACACACATGCACACATGCACGAAACAAACACACACACGCGCGCGCGCACACACCGCGGGCTCGGAGCTGAGTGCGGATGCGTGGAAGTGGGAGCGGGAGTCTGCGGTGGGGAGGACGAGTGTTGACTGGAAGAGTGGGTTGATGGCTGAGCGCGGTGCTGCGCGGAAGATGCTGTGTGCAGGGGTGTCGCCTGTGAACGCCTTGTTCTCGATCGAGCACTGCACCCGCTTGTCTGCATGTGCACGCCACAGCTTCAGCACTCGCTTTGCATCCGTGTGAAGCGACGCGAACCACTTGTCAACCCTGTGTGTGAGAGGGGGGGGGGAGAAGGGGGGATGTTGATACAGACAGGCGCACAACTCACACACACACACACACACACACACACACACACGCACGCACAGAAAGAGGCACACACATACACACACACAAGCACAACTCACACACAGACACACAGGCACACACAAGCACAACTCACACACGCACGCACGCACACACACACACACACACACACA
>NW_004754924.1:773887-781956 GCF_000188695.1 Salpingoeca rosetta | reverse complement strand
GTCACTGCAGCATGCACACGCAGACGCACTTTGTCTCTCTCAAACGCACGCACTTGGCTGTATCGGTGATGTTAGGCCGCAAGCCTGGTGACGGTGATGAAGAAGAGGAGGAGGACGCGGAGGCAGACGAGGCGGCGCCCTCACTGCTGCTCGTTCGAGATAGCATGGCGGTGGTGGGAACGATGTGGGTGTGGCCTCCTGGTGTTTGTGAGCTTCTGCTTGCTTCCTTCCTTCTTCTTTTGGTGAAATCGAGGCAGTTGATTTGATGTGAATGTGAAGACCATGTTGTTAAGACTGCACGCGTGATTTGCGTGGTGCACAATGAACGGAAGAGAGCACCCGAAGAAGCATCATCAAAGAGGTAGAGGCGGCCTCGTCGGAGGGCAGCAGTTGTGGTGGTGGTGGCAAAGTGCTGTTGTGTGCCAGCGCTGTGGGATTTGACAGGATCTCTCTGGTCACCGATGTGCAAGGCCGCGGTGCAGTCGTCGTCCACGCGCGACACGTAGACGCCGGGCTGGTCGCCGATATCGAGGTTTGTTGCTCCGACAAGCCCCACCCCCAATGTGCGGTGATTGTCCTTGCCGTCTTCACCACCAGAGTCGTCCCCCAAATCGACCAGCACCTCGCGGGTCTTGGCCATGTCTCCCAGCGACATTGTGTGTGTGTGTGTGTGTGTGTGTGTGTGTGTGATGTGTGTGTGTGTGTGTGTGTGTGTGCGGTGTGTGTGTGTGTGCGGTGTGTGTGTGTGAGGTGTGTGTGTGATGTGTGTGCGTGTGTGTGTGATGTGTGTGTGTGTGTGTGAAGTGTGTGTGTGTGTGCTTTTGAGAAGTAAGCGCTTGCGTGCTTGCGTGCTGGCGTGCTGCAGGCGTGGATAATCCAAGAAGACAGCGTTAGACTCTCTTCTTCTCTTGGTGTGCTGTGGTGTGCTGTGGTGTGTTGTTCACAGCAGCAGTCAGTAGGTCAGTGGGGGTTGACAAGAGGGCCAACGGTGAACAACAACAAGCACAAAAAAAAACCCGCAAGCAAGAAGCAAGCGAGCAAGAAGCAAGAAGCGAAGAAGCGACGAAGCGAAGAAGAGGCAGTGGAAGAGTGAAGGAGAGAAATGCAGCGTTCCTTCTTTGAACAACGAGTACGAGTCGTAGTGGTGGTTCGGATGGAGATATGAAGGTGAGACTCGGCTGACAGATGCCTAGATGCAGCAGAGAGTGCGCTACAAGGCTACACGTTGGGCATAGCCCTCCATGCCGGGCGAAAACAAAAAAAAATATACGCCCGCCGCGTCTGTGCGTTCATTGTTCACTCTCACTGCACACTGTGTGAAAGAATGGGTGGTAGGGGTGGTCAGAATGGAGGTATGAATGTGAAACTTGGCTGACAGATGCAGCAGAGAGTGCGCTACAAGGGGACACGTTGGGCATAGCCATGCCGGGCGAAAAAAAAAGATATACGCCCGCCGGGAATCGAAGAGACAAGGAGAACTGTGAGTTCGTTGTTCACTGCACACTGTGTGAAAGAACGGGTGGTAGGGGTGGTCAGAATGGAGGTATGAATGTGAAACTTGGCTGACAGATGCAGCAGAGAGTGCGCTACAAGGGGACACGTTAGAGGAGAAGGGAGGCTGAAGAGAGGAATGCAGTGCAGGAGTGGCAGAAGGAACGAAAGAAGAACAAACGACCACCAACGTTGTATGTATGTGACAGGCGGACGCGGAAGCTTGAAACCTGAGTGCTGAATTACCCAACACCATGAAGGCAAGGGAACGAACACGCAAGCATGGCCACTCGTTCGCTCATGCACTCAACTGCCAATATCCTTCAGCGTCCGGTCCTTCGAGGACTCGGTGCACGTTGTACTGCGGTGGGAAAATGGGATTGCGCAAGTTGACGTGCGGAGCAAAGATGGGATACAAAGCACCAACAGCGATTGTCCCACGAAACAACTGGGAAAAGGGGAAGGCCTGCCATCGTAATCATGCAATACGCAGCGAACAAGGGATTGGTGAGATGAGCGTTGTTCGCCACGGACTCACGAGTGGTGGTGGAAGCATGGCGGCGTGCAGAAGAGTTGGGCAAAAGGAGTACCTTGACTTCGCCGGTGTCAAGCAACACAGTTGCGCGTGCGCGCGTGAACCAGACAACAGTTCCTGTGTCTCCGTCCTGGGTGCGAACTCGGCGCTGTATCCGACGTAAGGCTACCAACTCAATACGTCGATTTTCCCGCTCTTCTTGTTTGTGCCGCTTTGATCGTTCGCGAGCCTCCTGTCTCTCACGCTTCGCGCGTGCTCGTGCACATCGCTTCCGCAGTTGCTGCTCCCTCTTCTCTTGCAACTCACGCTGGCGTTGTTCACGCTGTTCCTTCTTCTCCTGGCGTTCGCGTTCGCGCTGCTCCTTCTTCTCCTGGCGTTCGCGTTCGCGCTGCTCCTTCTTCTCCTGTCGTTTGCGTTCGCGCTGTTCCCTTTTCTCTTGCAACTCACGCTGGCGTTCGCGTTCGCGCTGCTCCTTCTTCTCCTGTCGTTCGCGTTCGCGCTGCTCCCTCTTCTCTTGCAACTCACGCTGGCGTTCGCGTTCGCGCTGCTCCTTCTTCTCCTGTCGTTCGCGTTCGCGCTGTTCCCTCTTCTCCTGTCGTTCGCGTTCGCGCTGCTCCTTCTTCTCCTGTCGTTCGCGTTCGCGCTGCTCCTTCTTCTCCTGTCGTTCGCGTTCGCGCTGCTCCCTCTTCTCTTGCAACTCACGCTGGCGTTCGCGTTCGCGCTGCTCCTTCTTCTCCTGTCGTTCGCGTTCGCGCTGCTCCTTCTTCGCCTGTCGTTCGCGTTCGCGCTGCTCCCTCTTCTCTTGCAACTCACGCTGGCGTTGTTCACGCTGCTCCTTCTTCTCCTGTCGTTCGCGTTCGCGCTGTTCCCTCTTCTCTTGCAACTCACGCTGGCGTTGTTCACGCTGTTCCTTCTTCTCTTGCAGCTCACGTTCCCGCTGTTCCCGCTGCTCCGGTGTCTCTTGCTCGAGGCGTTTCTGCTCACGTTCCCTCCTTCGTGCACCGGCGGCAAGGCCGCCTTTTCTGCCGCTAGTAACGTGGTGCTGATGAAGTGCTTCCTCCCCGCCCTTTCGTCTGAAGTTTTCCTTCACCTTCATCGCCCCCATCCGACCAATACGACGATGCACTTCAGTCGCTGCTTCTTGTCCGATGCGCTCCCTCCAAGCACGGTATCCGTCTGCCATCTTTTTCCGCTGACGTTTCAGCTCCTCTGGCGTTAACTGCAACATCCAAGATTGCACTGTTCGACACGAGGTACACGTAAAGGAGTTCTGGTTTGAGACGACGGTTGGCCACATAAGCAAGGGAGCAGAGGGTCTCCTGCAAGAACAGGGGGACAACCAGGGTAGCCAGCGAATGCAGTGTACCTTTGCTCCTATCGACCTTGAAAAACGATGATGCGTCCCCAAACGAGCAGGAGTACCCGTTCGTCTGGTGGCCCAGCGGGGCTGAACCATGAAACATGAGCAGGGTTGTCAACGCCTCGCAGACGACGCCGATGCGTCGGCACAGACAAGTGTCACTAAACCAGCGCAGGGAGGTCAGGAAATCAGAAGAATGAATTGATGAATAACCACAGGTAACAGTTCCACCGCGCACTGCATCACACTGCTACGCAACTGACATGTGTGGGGCAGCACATGCATCCGGCAGCTTGAAGAGTGGGTAGAGGACACCGCTCGCTGTCATGCGCCTGCGTAAGCGAAAAGCATGATGTGGATGATGACAGCAAGGAAGGATCAGTGCTCTACGTTGCGTACTCCACGCACACTTCAAATGCACACACACGCACACACACACACACACACACACACGCACACACACGCACACACACGCACACGCACACACACACGCACACGCACACGCACACATACACACGCACACACACACAAGCAACAAACGAGGACACACACACACACACACACACACACAAACAAGCACATATATACACATACACACGTACACACATACACACGCGCGGGCACACACACACACACACACATACAAGCAACAAACGAGGACACACACCGATATTCCCCGTGTCTGCGATATGGCTGTGCAGTTAAGCCAATCTTCACGGCTTGGTCCTGCTTTCTAATTGCGGCGTAGATCCACTGTCCATGGGGCAGGTGTCTGATTGTGGCCTCATCTTTGATGGCAAACCTCAATAAGAAGCGCTTCTTGTGCGCTGAAGACAAAGCGCCAATCTGGCCTTTGATTGCGCGCACTGCCAGTTCTCTGAAGGGTGGGACATTTCGGAGCAGCGCGATGATCGCCATGGGTATACTCTCCAGTCTGTGAAGGACCTGTGTGGTGACAACGTAGTGTTGCCAGCATGTGAGTGCTACAACAGGTTTGAAACCAGGCCAATGCAGTACACACGCACACTCACACACGCACACCCACACACGCACACGCACACCCACACACGCACACGCACACGCACACGCACACGCACACGCACACGCACACGCACGCACACACACACACACACACACACACACACATACAAGGCTGAACAGCCGTGACGGACCCGATGAAGAGTGTGGTCGGTGTTCAGTAATGGGTGGTTGAGGACGTGGTTGACCACGAGCCTTTCATGGCTGGTGGCGGACACGTTGTTTGGCAACCGAGTTGCAAGCACGTCCAGGGGTTCAATTGAAAACCGGATCTGCCTGGAAAGGTCGATCAAGTGGCTCGGCGAAACCCACTGTCTTTCGCCTTCTGGGTGTTGCGCTTGGTGAAAGCAGCGGCTGGCAGAAATCGTTTCCGTCCTCCTCCTCCTCCTCGTCCTAGCTCGGTTCTCCGAAAGAGGAGTTGAAAGCACGACTATCAAAACCACTTATATGTGGGTATTTGTCCATCTGGTTCACAGAACATAGCGTCATCCTGTAAGTGAGGCGATATAACGCTTGTTGAGCGCAAGGATGACCCAGACGGGGTTTTGACCCAGGGTGTACAGCTAGTCTTGGGTAGCCTAGGCGAGGAGCACCGTGGTGACGCTCTTAGAGTCGTTACTATCCGTTTCGTTCACTAAGCGGTTCGGTTCGGACGGCATGAGCCTACGGTCGACCCGACACAACTCGTAAAGGAAAGCATGAGGGTAGTCATCGTACTCCTCCTCCCCACTCCTCATCAGGGTAGTCATCGTACTCCTCCTCCCCATCCCATCAGGGTAGTCATTGTACTCCTCCTCCTCATCCTCATCATCGTAGTCATGGTACTCCTCCTCCTCCTCATCCTCATCAGGGTAGTCATCGTACTCCTCCTCCTCCTCCTCCTCATCCTCATCAGGGTAGTCATCGTACTCCTCCTCCCCATCCTCATCAGGGTAGTCCTCCTCCTCCTCCTCCTCATCCTCATCAGGGTAGTCATCGTACTCCTCCTCCTCATCCTCATCATCGTACTGACCATCGCACTCATTCTCCTCCTCCTCCTCCTCCTCTTCCTCCTCGACGTTATCATCACCATCTTCATCGTGGTTGTCGTCGTCATTTTGTCCGACGTGAATCTGAGTCTGAGTCTCTGTGCGTTGGCCCTGCAGCATGTTCAGCACCCGCTGTCGCATGGAGGCGTCGTCGCTGTTGGCCTTGTTGCCAAAACCATTGGCTTCACCATCGGCTTGAATCTCACGGAGACCAAGAAGGAGCAGCTGCTGTGACATGCTCCAATCCTTAGAATCCTTGTGCTTTGGCGTACTGGCTTGTGCGGTTGACATCGCTCGGCACTTGAGGGCGTCGACTCAAAGGCTCAAGGTCGGTGTTGTCGTGCAGTTCTGTTGTCAGCACAAACACAATCAAGGAATGGAGCCAGCCCGTCAACTGGTCAAGAGGCTGCACTTCATGGCGAGACGTGCATTTTCGTGGCCCTGCGAGGGTGGTTGCATTCCTAGATTCCTCTCCTGTTGTTGTTGTTGTTGTTGTGCCTGCTCAGTGCAAACCGCTGTGTTGTTGTGGTGACATGACATGATGTGAGATGTGACATGATGAGACACATGAAACACAAAAATTTGTCAGGCTGCGGCGTGAGCAATCAACAGCGCTTGTGAAATTCATAAAGATTGACTTTCTCAATTTCTTAAGCGCCTGTGGTCTAATGGCTAGGATTCAACCCTTCCAAGTGCTTGTTGCCAGTAGAAAGGTTGAGGATCGGGTTCGATTCCCGGCGGGCGTATTTCTTTTTTTTTTTGCCCGTACCGTAGTCTTGGAGCGGACTCTCTACTGCATCTGTCAGCCGTTCATACCTCCATCCGAGCCAACATTACCAGGCACACAAACAAAAGAAGAACAAAGAGAAGAAGGAAACGAGCACAGCAAGCAAGTAACACACATCACAAACGAGTGAACGAAACCGCACCCACACCACGCTCACACCACACAGGCCAGCCAAAGAACGAAAGTCATGCAACACGGCTATGAAATCAGGTCAACTAGCGACACAACCCAAAAGAGTCCAGTTACAGTCGAGTCTCGCCATCATCTTCATCGTCCCCACCATCCGCATGATGATCGGGAGAACGCTGGTGAGGGGTGGCCGTCGCATCCACGCTCCGCTGCAGGATGAGCCTTGCTGTTCCTGCCGAGTCATATGGTGATGACGCTGATGCGATCGTCGTCGTTGTCGTCGTCGTTGTTGCGGCACTCGATCCTGGCTCGGGCAATTTCACTGGCGCTTGCGGCGGCGGGCACTGCTGATTCAGCACGCCAGACGCCTGCAGTGACTCGCGCTGCACCACAGGTGGTGCGTGGTGAGTGAGTGAGTGAGTGAGTGAGTGAGTGAGTGAGTGAGTGAGTGAGTGAGTGAGTGAGTGAGTGAGTGAGTGAGTGAGTGAGTGAGTGAGTGAGTGAGTGAGTGAGTGAGTGAGGATCAAGGTCGTGCGCGAGAGCAGCAGTTGCGCCCATCTACAGTTACGAGCGAGAATCAAGCGAAAACAACCTGGAGCCACCGGAAACCCACCACTTGTGTGAGATGGCGAAGAACGATGTCAAAGGATGGACGGGCGTGTGGATCCACCTTCCAGCACTCAATCACGGCTTGATATCTGCCCAGGCGCAAGAGACAGCGAACCGAAAACCGTGCATTGAGTGTAAGCGTTTAGCGTGTGAAGTGTGCACGTGCGCGCGCGTTAATGCCTGCATGCGATGAACGTGGTAGCAGGGAGCTTGTTTGCAAACGCATGACATGGCTCATACAGGGGCATGGGGCACGCTGGCGGCAGCGGCATGTGCGTCGTCATTGTGTGATGCGCACGCGACACCTCCTGGGTCCGCAATTTGGGATATGGTGTCTGTGAAAAAAAGCGCGCGCGTGCGAGTGAGTGGGTTGTGTGATTGATTGAGTTGAGTGAGTGAGTATTTGTCAGAGTGCATGTGTGTGTGTGTGTGTGTGTGTGTGTGTGAGTGAGTGAGTCACTGTGTGTGTGTGTGCCCAGCACAAAGAGCCAGGTCAGTTCGAGCGTGGCGCGTTGAGGAAGACACCACAGCATCGAAGCAACCTGTCCGCATGTCAACACCTCCCAAAACGTGACTCCGCAGGACCTGCGTTAAAGGCATCGCGCAACGTGGGAGGATTGCAATCACAGCGAGAAGCCGCAGGAAAGGCAAGACGCGACAACGAGAACACATCCCACAGTGCATGCACGCGAACAAGCGCAAGTCCACAGCCACGCATGTACACACTCTCATTCGATACTCTCCACAAATAAATAAATAAACAAATCAAACAAAATAAGCCGTGAGTGCCGCACCAGACGTCACTCTGTGTTGTCCAGATTTCATCCTCGAGCGTCTCCGGCGCCATCCAGCGGATCGGCAGTGCGCGATCAAAGGACTGAATAAGAAGTGGCGGGAGGGGGTGTAGAGGAGGAGAGCATGAGTACATTTGGATCACGCGCACACGAACACGTAGTGTCATTGCACGCACACACACACGAACACACACGAACACACACGAACACACACGAACACACACATACAAACACACACACACACACACACACACACACACACACACACACACACGAACACACACACACACAAACACAT
>NW_004754924.1:748887-768887 GCF_000188695.1 Salpingoeca rosetta | reverse complement strand
TGGTGAGTGTGTGGAGGGAAAGTTCTCTTCTGACGCTGTCTTGTATGTCAATACACTGTGACATGATCGCGTTTACTGTTTGACCCGATTCCTTTCTTGCTTCCATGCTCACTGCTCACTGCTCATCATCGTCATCATCATCGTCGACATCATCATCAACTTCGTCGTCGTCGTCATCTTCGTCAACGTCGTCAACGCCGTTGTCACCATGACTGGTGTTGTGGTTGGCTTCTTGATCAGGCACGGCCTCCACGCTGCTGCTGCCGTCACCGTCGACCATACCACCACCACCTTCACCTTCACCGACATCGGCACTACCTTCCTCATCACCCCCGTCATCTTCATCACTCTCATCCTCCTCGTCATCATCAGAGTCGCCGTCGCTCCGTTGCTGCTGCTGCTGCTGGTGCCAATACTGCTGCTGCTGTGCGAGCAAATGCCGCGCAAACGACAGCTCATCAGCAAGATAATCCTAACGTGTGTGTGTGTGAGTGAGTGAGTATATGCGTAAGTGTGTGTGAGAGAGAGAGTGTGTGTGAGTGAGTGAGTGAGTATGTGCGTATGTGAGAGAGAGTGAGAGAGTGAGTGAGTATATGTGCGTATGTGCGTATGTGTGTGTGTGTGCGTATGTGCGTATGTATGTGTGTGTGTGTGCAAACAAAGGTGTGTGACAGGCGCAGAGCACACGGCGACCGTACTCACGTCCTCCCCGCGTATCCTGCGCGCCTCGCTGATGGCAATGATGGCAGAGCGGTACTGTCGCGGTTGGTGGGTGGACATGCAAGACCGAAACGAGCACGCCAGCGCCGATGAATGATGAGTGAAGCGAAGACACAGTCGCTCGCTCGCGCACGCAAGCACAAAGCATGGACGCTTGCGGGACATTGCACACGTGCGTTTGGGGTACAACTGACCAGTCCTTTGTTGATGAGCACGCGGCTGACGGTGTGGTGGAAGTCTGCATCGCTCAAGTTGATGAGCAAACTTGGGTGGTAATACCACGGCAGCAGCTGGTGTAAGAAAGAGAGAATGTATGTATGTATGTGTGAGAGTGTGTGAGAGTGTGAGAGAGTGTGTGTATATATGTGTGTGTATGTGTGTGTATGTGTGATTAGCGAGTAGGCGACTGGTGTTAGCTGTGGCAAAGAGACGAAGAGGAAGTGTGTGTGTGTGCGTGCGTATGTGCGTGCGTGCGTGCGTGCGTGCACGGTGTTGCCCCACAGGTGTGCGTGTCCACCCACGTCTCCTCCCAGTTCACAAGCATACCACGCGCGTCGCTTCAAGCATGCTGTGCTGCGCATCCCTGTGCACACAAGCACGCACGGCAATACAGTTGTGACACGTGGTGACGTGAGAAGAGTAATGTGGAGAGAGGGGAGGGGGAGACAGCAGCGGATGGGCGGAGAGACCTTCACATACACACACATACATACATACACATACATACATACATACATACATACATACATACATACATACATACATACATACGCACACACGTACATACATACATACATATACACGTACATACATACATACATACATACATACACACGTACATACATACATACATACACACACACACACAACGCGGGCGTACAAACCACCTTGGGCGCTGGGCGTGGGTGAATGCGACGCCGTGAAGGTAGTGGATGTAGCCCTTGTGTCGTTTCAGCTCCTCCAAGTCCTTCTGCCACGCTTTTTGCGCAAACGCAGGATCGGATGTAGCAGCCAATGCAGCAATCCTGGGAGCAAGTGTTAACAGTGAGGAAGTTGGGGGGGGGGGGGGACGAGCAAGCGCACGCGTGTGACAGGTGGGTCTGGGTCGTCAACGTGCACAGGCCGTTGTCTCGTGACAATCATTCGCAGGAGTCACTGGCAGCAACAAACGACGCTACCACCATAAGTAGACACCACCGGCACCACACCTCTGTTCCAGCGCGTCGTCGAGGGTGACCTGTAGTGCAGCAGCAAAGTGTGCTTCTGCTTCCTCGGGCTTGTGGTGGACGAGTGCATCGATACCGAGCCACACGTGGCGGTCCTCGTTGGACGCATCTGTCGTGACCGTTTGGTGCCGCGTGGTGGCGCTCTGCTGCGCACTGCCGGGGGCCCGTGAAGCTGACAGCGACGAGGACGCTGGCCCCTTGGCGTGCTGATTCGCTGGAGAAGCGTGCCCGTCCTCTTCCGCTGTGTTTGTCGTGGTGCCGTGGTTGTGCTCCACAACTTTTCGAAACGCGGCAAACCCTGAGCGCAGAGCGATACATGGGATCGAGGGTGATGAAGAGGCCGTGTCGGTGAAATGCAGCACGTGCACACGGGAGGAAAGGTGAACGCAACCGTACGTGTCAGGTAAGTACGGGTACACAGCCCATGTCGGAAGGATACAGGCCAGGCAGGGTATGTGGCAAGGCCCAAGAACAAGGGCACATGCAGCTGCATAGTTGGCAGCCACACGCATGCACATGAACGCTCACCTTCTTGGTTTTGACGAACGACCAGCTTGATGACAGAAGCCGCCTGCATGGCGTCCTTCAAATGGTCCAGTACCTCCTACAATCGGGTGCGAATGCGTGTAGTGGTTAACGTGTGTGCGTGTGAATACGTGAGACAAGTGGGGATCACAGTGTGCAGCCACAAGCAAGCAAAGGCGTCGCTGTGGCACATGCAGGGAGCCTGGGCTGTAACCATCAGTTCACCACCACCACCGCCACAGCGAGACCACCGCAACGACAATGCAACGACAATGCAACGGCCATGATGAAGGAGGGTAAAAGCAGTGCACGCTGTGCCAGCAACGCACGGGCAAGGTGGAGGCTGTGGTGTCGATGCGCCAGTCCGTGGTTGCCACTGACAGGATCTGGTCACCGACGTGCAAGGCCGCGGTGCAGTCGTCGTCCACGCGCGACACGTAGACGCCGGGCTGGTCGCCGATATCGAGGTTTGTTGCTCCGACAAGCCCCACCCCCAATGTGCGGTGATTGTCCTTGCCGTCTTCACCACCAGAGTCGTCCCCCAAATCGACCAGCACCTCGCGGGTCTTGGCCATGTCTCCCAGCGACATTGTGTGTGTGTGTGTGTGTGTGTGTGTGTGTGTGTGTGTGTGTGATGTGTGTGTGTGTGTGTGTGTGTGTGTGTGTGTGTGTGTGAAGTGTGTGTGTGTGTGCTTTTGAGAAGTAAGCGCTTGCGTGCTGGCGTGCTGCAGGCGTGGATAATCCAAGAAGACAGCGTTAGACTCTCTTCTTCTCTTGGTGTGCTGTGGTGTGCTGTGGTGTGTTGTTCACAGCAGCAGTCAGTAGGTCAGTGGGGGTTGACAAGAGGGCCAACACAACAGTCACAAAGGTGAACAACAACAAGCACAAAAAAAGCCCGCAAGAAGCAAGCAAGAGCAAGAAGCAAGAAGCGAAGAAGCGACGAAGCGAAGAAGAGGCAGTGGAAGAGTGAAGGAGAGAAATGCAGCGTTCCTTCTTTGAACAACGAGTACGAGTCGTAGTGGTGGTTCAGATGGAGCTATGAAGGTGAGACTCGGCTGACAGATGCCTAGATGCAGCAGAGAGTGCGCTACAAGGGGACACGTTGGGCATAGCCATGCCGGGCGAAAAAAAAAAGATATACGCCCGCCGGGAATCGAAGAGACAAGGAGAACTGTGCGTTCATTGTTCACTGCACACTGTGTGAAAGAATGGGTGGTAGGGGTGGTTCAGATGGAGGTATGAAGGTGAAACTTGGCTGACAGATGCAGCAGAGAGTGCGCTACAAGGTTACTACACGTTGGGCATAGCCATGCCGGGCGAAAAAAAAAGATATACGCCCGCCGGGAATCGAAGAGACAAGGAGAACTGTGCGTTCGTTGTTCGCTGCACACTGTGTGAAAGAATGGGTGGTAGGGGTGGTTCAGATGGAGGTATGAAGGTGAAACTTGGCTGACAGATGCAGCAGAGAGTGCGCTACAAGGGGACACGTTGGGCATAGCCATGCCCTGCCGGGCGAAAAAAAAAAGATATACGCCCGCCGGGAATCGAACCTCATCCTCTCTACTGGCCGTGGCTTCATGTAGGGGGGCATCGAACCGATGTCCTCTGCATATGGGCACATGGAAGGGATGAATCCTAACCATTGGACCACGGGCGCTTGTGGTTATTTGCCTTGGAGATTTCCCGCAGCAGCAAATCCCCCGCACACACATCTTGCATCACCATCACAACCGCCACGCCAACCACTGCACACCTCCACCCAATATCGCACACGCTTGCGTGACAGAGCAAGCTTTCACGCACGCCTTCTTCACTTCTGCTTCTCCTCAAGCCTCACTCCCCCTTCCTACAACACCCTGAAACCTCTCCTGACCTACCTACCTGGCTGCAGCTCGCACACACCATTCACACACACCACCGAACACCACTCACAACACCAGAAACCGAACACTCCCCACCACGCGACAACACCTTCCCCCCCCCCCCCACACACACACACATCCCAAGATGACGACGCCATCGATGCAGCAAGTGGATGCACTGGAGCAGGAGTTCCGTGCTGTGCAAGACCACATCACCTCGTTTCTGTCATCCTTCTCTGGACAAGTGTTTGAGGAGACGGAGTGGCCCTACACGAAAGGCAAGGGTGGCGGCCGCACGCGCGTGCTTGAGGTGGACCGCCGCCACTACCTCCAGTCGCAAGGCGGCAACGCCAGCCCCTGGGAGCTGCGCCCGGAGCGCACCCCTCGCTCCTTCTTCGAGAAGGGCGCCTGCAACTTCTCCGGCATCCACGGCGACAACATGCCAAAGTCGGCCACCAGCGCCCTCAACATCCCGGAGAACACGCCCTACCGCGCCACGGGCGTCTCCCTCATCTTCCACCCCTCCAACCCGTACGTGCCCACCATCCACATGAACGTGCGCTTCTTCATCTGCGGCGAGAAGTGGTGGTTTGGTGGCGGCATCGATGTCACGCCAACCTACCCGATCCTGGAGCAGGCCATCGCCTTCCACGCCGACCTCAAGCAGCTCTGCGACGCCCACCACGTGCCCTATGGCGAGTGGAAGGAGTGGTGCGACAAGTACTTCTTCCTCCCGCACCGAAATGAGACGCGCGGCATCGGCGGCATCTTCTACGACCACTTCCAGGGCGACAGCTTCGAGCACGCCAAAAACTTCACCATGGCTCTCGGCCGCACCTTCAACGAGCTCTACTCCATCTTCCTGCCCAACGGCAACATCTCCTTCACCATTGCCCAACGCGAGTTCCAGCTGTACCGCCGCGGCCGCTACGTCGAGTTCAACCTCGCCTACGATCGCGGCACCAAGTTTGGCCTCATGTCCAATGGCCGCGCAGAGTCCATCCTCGTCTCCCTTCCCGCCACCGTGCACTGGGTCTACGAGTACAAGCCGCCCGCGGGCAGCAAGGAGAGCTACCTCTATGACCACTTTCTCAAACCACAGAGCTGGCTTGCCCTCACCGACGGCGACAAGGCGCAGATGCAGCCGCCGCCAAACTTTGTCGGCGCCTCCAAGAGCAGCTTCGTTACCATGCCCAGCAAGGGCCTGTTTGCCTCACTTGCCTGCCCCGCCGTGCTTGGGCCCCTTGCATTTGTTGTCGGCGCTGCCGCTGCCGTTTGTTACTTCAAGAAGGGTGGCTGCTTGTTCTGTCTCCCTTCATCATGCTGCAAAGCGTGACGATGCTAGTTGTTGCTTTCACTTCTCTCTTGTGCCTCCGCTAAGCATGTGTGTGTGTGTGTGTGTGTGTGTGCATGCTTGCCTGTGTGTGTGTGTGTGCATGCTTGCCCCTGTGTGTATGAGATGCCACCTCGCCCATGAAGTTTGCCTGTTTGTTTTGTTTGTAACTGTTACCAATACATTTGAATGGATGCAGCAAGTGTATTATACCTTTTGGCGCCATGCCCTTAGCCACACACACACACACACACACACACACACACACACACACACGCACCACACACACACACACACACACACACACACACACACACACACACACACACACACACACACACACACACGCACGCACGCACGCACGCAGCTAGTCTTCTGCAACTTCCTCTTCTTCGTCCTCTGTGTTTACAGCGGCAGCAGCTGGCGGGGTTGTCAAGGGTGGTGGAGGCATGGCTGTGGGTTGCTGAACCAGAACGGTCTCTTGTCCCGCAGGTTGTGGCGGCTGCGTGTGTGTGTCGGTGACATGGCTCTCATCATCACCGGCATCAGCAATTACCTCTGCCTCCTCCTCATCCTCCTCATCTGCAACCGGTTCTTCCTCATCCTCATCTTCACCAATAGTAGTCTCACGCACCTCTGGCTGCTGCTGCTGTTGCTGCTGCTGCTGCTGCTGTTGTTGATCATTCTCGTCGTCGGCAACAGCCTCCTCTTCGGAATCAGCAGCACCTTGTTCCTGCTGCTGAACGGCACCGCGGTCTGTGCGGCCGGAGCCAACCACCTGCTGCCCTGCCGTGCGCCGCGGTTCATCATGATCGTCCTCTGCAATGGCCTCCTCTTCCTCATCGTCAGCATCGTCAGTACGGCCATTGCCGCTGGCACCCGGCCCCACTTGTTCTTGCGCTCTCTCGTGTGCCTTTGATGGTGGCGGCGGCGGCGGTGGCGGAGAAGGGGGAAACGGCGTGCTCGCGTGCTCCTGGTACTGTGCCACTGTTGGTATGGCCGGAACCTGCTGTTGCGGCGGCAGGGGTGACATGGGAGCCCAAAACGATGCGAACGGCTGGGAAGTGGTGCCGCTGGGTTGTGGCGAGGGCACGCTCCCTCGCACAAGGTCATAACAGGCACCATCATCATCATCCTCTGTCTTCATCTCGATATCTTGCTGTTGTGACTGCACCTGTTGTTGTTGCTGTTGCTGTTGTGGCTGCCCTACTTCCCTCTCCCCTCCCCTGTTCCTCTCTTCATCATCACTCTGCTGCCGCCGCTGAGGCGGACCTGCATTGGGTGTACTCACGTCACCATCGCCTTGAGTATCCATGACCGTGACGGCTGCTGCTCCGGTGTTGGCAGCGGCAGAGTTGTAATGCCCACCAACGCTCGAAGGTGCCGTTTTTGGCTTCCTCTTCTTCAGCGGCGGCAAGTACTTGCCAAGCTCGCTCAGCGTCGACCAGAGCAAGGTTTGGTTCGCGTTGAGCATCCTAGCAGCGGCAACAATTGCGTCCTCGCGCGTGTCCGCTGTTGCGCGCACAATCTCGCTGCGTCGCAGGGTCTTCTTGTGAATCAGGATGCACACGCCATCCACCCGCCCGTCTGGACGCGGCTCCGCGTGGAAGATGCAGTGCAGCTTCGTGTCGAGCGTAGCGTCTCGCACTGCCGCGACCATGTTGGCTTTCTTGCTCGCAGTCTCTTGCACTGTGGGCAAGCCCTCAAACCTCCATCGCTCAGCAAGCCCATCAAGACCATAGTGCATAAACACGGCGCCAAACACCGACAGCGTAAACGACGCCACCTCCTGCCAAAAGCAGGCATTGCATTGAAATGTGCGTGCATACGTGAGTGAGTGAGTGAGTGAGTGAGTGAGCGTGCGTGCGTGAGTGAGTGAGTGAGCGTGCGTGAGTGGGTGAGTGAGTGGGTGAGTGAGTGAGTGAGTGAGTGAGTGAGTGAGTGAGTGAGTGAGTGAGTGAGTGAGTGAGTGAGTGAGTGCGTGCGTGCGTGAGTGACAGGAGCGGTGTAGGCAGAACATGGCTCACAAACAAGTTTGGAGCAAGGAACAGCAGCAGCACACATGACCAACCTCTGCGCCGGCCGGCAGGGGCAAGCGGTGGCGAACAGCGTGTGCGCAGCTAGCAGCCAGCTCCGCAAACTCTCCGCTGTCGTGCAGAATGTATGGCAGCATCCCAAACATGTCCACCGCCTTCTGCACCAGCAGCTCTGTCGAGACAACCTCATCGCTGCGCACACAAACAAACAGCGGGCATCAAGTCAGTGTGTGCGTGTGTGTTTGTGAGGGCTCAGCGATGCAAGCGCGTGTGCTTGTGTGGTCCAAGCAAAAAGCGTGTAAACCAGCATCCCCGACACACACACACACACACACACACACACACAGGCATACGGCAAGGTGTTCATTTCCAACCACACACGCACGCACACACACACACACACACACACAGGCATACGGCAAGGTGTTCATTTCCAACCAGATATCGTCCCATGAGGAGACGGAAGGGGCGTTGTCCTGGGTTTGCACAAACTTGTCAATGCACAGTAGGCGAACGCATAGCCGCCCAATCAACGCCAGCTTCTCGTTGTTGCCGAGCTGGTTGTTCTGCATAGCGTGTGGTGGAGAATGGTTGGTGTCATGCGGGTGACGTGGGCATGCGCAATCCTCTTGATTGCCAAAGAAAAAAAAAGGACACACACGCACACGCACGCGCACACGCACGCGCACACGCACGCGCACACGCACGCACACACAAACACACACATACGCGCGAACAAACAAACCCAAACACACACACACACACAACCACACACACACACACACAACCAACCAACCAATCAGCCAGACAGACAGACGAAGTACAACAGCGACGAACCAAGAAAGAGCGGTGGGTCAGCGCCTCGAGAAGAAGGGCGCGGTTGCACGATGGGCCAGTAAACCCAAGATGTTCCTGCAACCCCAAAATGTCAAACAGGCAAGCAGCGTGGTTGGTGTTATGAGGCTGTAACTGATGCACAATTGGTTGCGCGGGTAACATGTGCCACGCATGGCGGCAATAGCAGCAGTTCCAACACCATCAAGGGAGCTTACTGCAAGCGGCGCAATCACTGGCCAGTAATGCTGGACCGTGGTCTGCATCTTTTCGCGGGAGCGGCGATGCGCCATGTCGTATTGCATCTGCACACCAAACACAGAGCACATCTCATTATACCCCACATTGTGCGGCGTGCAGGAAGACACAAAGCGCCACGATTGTACATCACAACAACAACAACAACTTAAACAACAGCAACAACAACAACTTAAACAACAGCAACAACAACAACTTAAACAACAACAACAACAACAACAACTTAAACAACAGCAACAACAACAACTTAAACAACAACAACAACAACAACAACTTAAACAACAACAACAACTTAAACAACAACTTAAACAACAACTTAAACAACAACAACAACAACGCAATGCCCTGTTGGTTGTGATGGATTTGCCAACACACACACGTGTGACGTACCGCGTGTGGCCCGACGTTGTCTGGGAGACGAGAAGCAATGCCAAGGCCATGAAGGAAGTCATGCAGCACCTGGTGTAGCTTGCTGTGAAAGCGCTGGCCTTTGCCGTGCGGGTTGGCCATGCCCACATGCAGCAGGCCGAGCCATGCGCGCACCAGCAGGGCTCGCGCCGCGACCGCATCCACATCAGGCGCCCGCTTCCATCCTGGTGGCACCCACTCCTCGAACTTGGGCACGGACGGCACAAAATACCTTCTCCCAACACACGTAGACGCAATGTGTGAGCAGCAACACAAGCAGCAGCACAGACACGCATGTCAAATTGACTGATGCGCGACACCCCCCTCTACACACACACACACACACAAACACAGACACACAAACACAGACACACACACACAGACACACACACACAAACACACACACACACACAACACACACACAGACACACACAACACACAGACACACACAGACACACAACACACACACAAACACACACACACACACACGAACAAATGTCACTCCTCCTCCCCCTCCCCCCATAAACGCACTTGAGAAAGGGAAAACCGAGCTCCTGAGAGCGCTTGGAGAGGTATCCATCAGAGCGCAGCCAGGCGATTTGGGCGCACATCGGGCCAACAGCACGCGATGGGTACTTGAGGTAGAGGTGCACAGCGGCAGCAAACTGAAGATACGCATCCCCAAGCATGGCTAGGTGCTCTGCACCAATGCAGCCGAGTGTGGACGACGTCAGCATGGAGGCAATCGGGTTGAGGTGCTTGTGGTGGCGGCTCCAAGCAAACGGGGACACGGACCCGGAAAACTGCAGTGGGGACCCCTCCATCACAACGCGCACGCCCTCCCTGTGCAGCAGTGCACACTCCAGGCTGCTGGCGAAGACAGGGAACATGCACGCCTCTCGCGAGTAGGGCAGGAACACCAGCTTCGACGCCGAAATGGAGAACCGTGGCGCCGCTTCACGGTGTGCGATATAGTCCTGGCTGCGCACAACAAGCACGGCAAAGTCTTTCGCTGCACGGCTGCTCCCATCCTCACTGTCGCCACCATCACCGCCACCAACTTCCGTGCCCTTGTGACGGCTCCCCCCGACGTCTTCCGTCGTCGTGTCTTTGCCAAGCAGAATAAACGAAGGCGATCTGGCATTGTCCTTGAAGGCAACAAGCCGGCCCGTTGTGTGCTCAATGGACACCTCAAGCAGCGATGTCGGGTTGCTGCTGCTGCTCGACAGCAGCTGGCCCCACGCCACCACGGACTGCTCTCCGTGCGTGGTCAGGGGGCAGTACATGTACGCTGGCGTTGCCGCTGACGGCGCTGCCGTGCTGGCGGCAGGGGCCACCGTGCGCATGCACTCACGGTGATATGACGCAAACTTGGCCAGCTGCTGCGGTGACACCTCCACCTGATCCACGTACCTCAAGCTGCCGCAAAGGCCGGCGTTGAGCAACACCCTGAAGTCATCCTGGGCCTGCTG
This sequence comes from Salpingoeca rosetta, assembly GCF_000188695.1. Lineage (NCBI taxonomy): Eukaryota > Choanoflagellata > Craspedida > Salpingoecidae > Salpingoeca > Salpingoeca rosetta. The sequence continues at coordinate 758,213 of NW_004754924.1, read as the reverse complement.
CTTGTGCTGCCGCCCAGGTTGCTGATTGGCGCGTTTCCGCAAGATTGGGCGCGGGGCAAGCAGCCCACAAGTGAACTCGGTCATGTCGGGCACCTGCGTGACCTCAGCGTCGCTCGACGGCGCCAGCGCCTCGTAGCCGTGCTCCTCAAGCCGCGGCAAGGGCCCGCTGTACACCAGCGATTGCAGCACGCGGTTCGCATGGAAGTTGTCAAAGTTGTTCAACGGGTCTCGGTTGAACTTCTCCACGGGCCGAATTCGGAAGCTGTGCAGGTGCAGCACGACCGCGTCCTCTGTGCTCTCGGAATCGCCACCGTTGATCATGGCATCGTTGTCTGCTTGGCCAGCAGTGCTGGATTTGTTGCCGTTGTGGCCGTCGCCCACTGTAAACGAGTGGGGCGACGCCGACAGGCACCTTGGCATTCCACGCGCACAGCGCTCCTCAGCCCTGTCCGTCGCCTGTGGTGCCAAGGCTTTGCACTCTTCTGAAGCATCCTGCTTGATGAGGACCGTGGATGGGAACGGCGAGTCCCGTGTGGCGTCGTAGCGGCTGGTGAGCAGCGCCCGCCGGCCACGCGCCACATCTGCCATGCGCGCATATGCCAGCAGCCCAGCGGGGTGGTGGGCACTCAGGCCAATCTGCGGTGTGCCAATGGCGTCAAAGTAGCCGTGACCTTCGAGAGCGCGCACGCAGCGCGTGGCTACCTTCTCCAAGGCATTCGTGGGCTCGTACCCAAGGTCCTGGTTGTCAAAGGCGGACAGCGCCGGTGGAAGGTGTGCCGCGGCAACAAACTGCTTCGACGTGTGTCCCTGCACCGTGTAGAAGGGCAGCTGGGAACGCCGCGCACCAGAGCCAAAGTCAAGGCGCAGACACAGCTGGTTGAGCTGCTCCAGGCCCGTCAACTCTTGCTCATCCAAGGCAATGTGGTTGGGGTTGGCAACAGCCAACGTTGTCGAGGTTCCCGTTGCTGCCGACGCTGCCTGTGGTGACGACGACGACGCTGCTTGTGATGTCGACGAAGCACCAACTGCGCCTGTGCCATCAGCCGTGCTGGAAGACGAGGGCTTGCCCGTGGACGCTGCGTCAGCGGCCATTTCCGCCGGCACCCCTGCAAAGAGGTTGAAGTAGTGGCGGAGCTCAAGGTACGTGGTGCGTGTGCTGTTGAAGAGCTGCTGCGTGTGCGCGTCGTCCGGCACCACGTGAACAACAGCGCCAGCCATGGGCACACACGCCGCAGCAACCGCTGCATACGCGTCCACCGAGGTCACATCGGCGAGGCTGATCACAAGTGTGGCCTGCGGCACCGTGGGCAGGGCATCGATGGTGGTGACAATGATAAAGTCGTCGGCCTCCCACGCCTTCTTCACGCTGCGCTCCACGTCGCGTGCCATGGCCGCAAAGCACCGGTTGGCCTGGTGAACGCGGCGCGTGAGCGGTGTGAGCGGCGGTGCAAGGGCTGCGCGGCTGCCGTGGCCACCGATGGAGGGTGTGGCCACGGCGGCGGCGGTGGAGTGGACCAGCACCCTTGCGCTGGCGGCTGTGGGCACGGCGATGATGGCGGGGCGGGCGTCTTCTTCAGCTGCCGTTGCCGTGGTGGCGAGCCGCTGCTGCAAGAGGGCTGCGATGGTGTTGACCCCAAACTGGTTCGGCAGGACGAGCGTCACGCGCGTGTGCTCGGTACGCGCAGCCTGCAGCAGTTTCAGCGCCACGGTCAGCCTGGGGGAAACGGGGCTGCCTGCCGATGGCTTGGTGTCCGTGGACGCGGGTTCATCCATCTCAAAGTCCTCGGAAATGACACCGTGCTGGCCGCTGCCGTCAGCATACCACAGCTGCGCATACAGCTCCTCGTCATCGTACAGCAGTGGCATGGAATCCAGCCACGGAAAGTGCTGGTTGAGCCACTGCGTGCGCTGCGCTTCGTTTGCTGGTGGCGCAGTCATTGCTGGCGCATCAAACGACCTGCCATGCGGTGGTACTGCTGCTGCAGATGATGCGGAAGACGACAAGTGGGGGATGGGCGGCCAGAGCGACCCTTCGTCCTCTACTTTGGCCTCTTCTTCCACGCTGTTGGGCTGCTGTTGCTGTTGCTGCTGCTGCTGCCGACCCAGGCGTTTCATCAGGGCCAGCCGCGGGTCCTGCACTGCAGGTGCTCTTCTGCCCTGGTTGCGCAGGGCAGGGTGGAGTTGTTGTTGTCCATGGTGGGGTTGTCGCGAGGCTGCTGTTGCTGCTGTAGCCGCCGCCGTTGTTACTGAGGAGGTTGAGGAAGGCGGGTGGAAGCTGCTGAGAAACGAGGAGTAGAGGGGCTCCTCTGCGTCATCGCAGGATAACTCGTCGAGAAGGCGCTCTGCTTGGCGCCACAACATGCGGGTGCAGAACAAGCCGTACTCTGTGCCCACAAGTTCGATCATCTCGCACAGGCGAATGCGCAGCGCGGCGCGTTGCAAGCGGCGGTGGATAATCAAGGCGTGGGCGCTGTCTGCGTGCGGGAACAGCGTGCGGAGTCGTTGCACCTGCAGCTCCAGCTTGGCCTGCCAGCCGCTGTGTGCGGCCGCCGCGGCGCCGACGGCATTGCGCAAGAGGTCGTTGAGAGCCGCAGGGCGGTCGTCGTACGTGCACGGCACGCAGCTGCACAGCTGCTCGTGGAAGAGCGGGCCCGGCATGGGCGGCGCGACAAAGGCGCGCAGCGGGTAGCTGTTGGTGCGCACGGTCAGGTCGTCCAAGCTGGAGAACAGGTTGCGTGCGCCAGGGTGCAAGGGCGCAGACGTGATGCCACACACGGCAATCGGGTTGTCTCGGTCCGGCTTCCTGTACATGTCCAGGACCTCGCCCAGGTGGGGGTCCTCTGCCAGCTGCGCATCAAAGTCGAAGATGAGCGCCTGGATGGTCATTGGTTTTGGCATCGCAGGTGCTGGCGGCGCCTGTGCATGCGGCATCGCGACGCCTTGCCCCCCGTGGCCGCTGGTTGTGGTGGGGTCCGGCGTGGGCCAAAACGCAAGCAGGTGCGGTGCCTTGAGCAGCAGCACGAGCGTGGTCGGCGTGCAGATGAGCACGTCTGCACGCTGCAGTCGGCGCCGCCAGGCATTGACATCCACCTGCGCGTCGTACACCTGGGCGCTGTCTGGAACGCAGCAGCCGAGACCTTCCACGGCACCAAGCACGCTCGCCACCTTCAGTGCATACGCCTCCGACGACACCACATAAAGCGCTACTTGGTCGCTTGAAACGGGTTCCGGGATGCGCGCGTGTGTCTGTTGCTGGTCCCTGCGGTCATCATCCGAGGTGAACCGGGAAGTCCACCCAATGGATTCTTCAAAATAGTTTGTGTTGTTTCGTGGTGGAGGGTTCGGGGTTGTGCGTATGTGCGTGTGCGTTGTGAGCAAAAATGAGTGCAGATGCGGGTCTGATGTCGACATACGTAACATTTGCTGCAAACTGACAGTATTGCACACATATGCACAGACATGTACACAGAGACACAGAGACACACGGACACAGACACACGCACACACTAACGGAATCGTGCTCGTTTTGAGAACGGTTGATGGGACGTGGCATCGTCTTTGGGATCCGTGGGGTGGCGGTACATCCGCTCTGGCCCGGCCTGCATCAATGACGGAGGCAGAACAACACACACACACACAATTTGTGTGTGCATGCGTGAGTATGTGTGTATGTGTGTGTATGTGTGTGTGTGTGCGCGCGCGATGCGGTGTGGGCGTGTGGCACGCAAACGTGATGTTGTCCAATAGAACCAAAACAGCAGCAGTTACTTGCCCAACTAGCTTGCCAACCAACCAAGCAGAGCCCGATCAATCAAAGCCCAATCAACCACGACCCAAACAATCGCACGCGAGACCAGCGAGCACGCAGCTCCAGCCCCACAGCCAGACGAACCGTGGAGATGAGGTGGCGGAGAAGCCGGCCGGCCACATGCACGCGCATGGAGAACGACTCAACAAAGACGAGGAAGTTGTCGCTCTTGATAGAGGTGAGGATGGCGTTGAGGTAGCTGCTGTCGGAGGAGGCGTAGGTGGCATGGTTGAAGCGTGAGAACCGGTGGCGCGCAAGCAAGCCCGGCACATCGCGTGCCCAGGATGCCACGGCAGCGCTGGCGCTGGCGAGCGTGGTGGGCTGCAGCGGCTGCACCGCCACAGAGAACTGCGCAGAGTCTGCGGTGACGTCGTACACGTCCGGGTTGCGGAAGGACCCGCAGGCAGCAGACACAAACGGCTGTGGGGCCATGCCCATGCTGTAGGTGCTGCCCGTAAAGGCGCTGCCAGAGAAGGCGCTGGTGGTGCTGCCGCTGCTGGCCATGCTGGTGACGGGGCCGGTCGTGGCAGCTGATGTGGCAGTGCTGGTGGGCACGCGCGGCCACGTCTCCGAGGTGGAGCTGCTTGTTGGCAGGGCGGCGCGCGCGTCGGAGGTGGCGCCGGGCAGGTACGACGTGGCAACCCATGCGTATGCGGAGGTTGGGACGAGGCCCAGGCCCAGCTTCTCGTGCAGGTATTCCAGGGCAACCAGAGCGGTGTAGCGCTTGGTGGTCTTCTTGTTCTGGATGATGGAGAGGCGCACCGTGTACCCGTCATACAGGGTGACCTCGCTGTTGTCTGCGCTGAACACGGGGAGGGGGAGCGCAAACTGGCTGCAGGTTTGGTTGAGGACAGATACGGGGTTGGTCTGCGTCACGAGATGGGCAACACTGCCTGGTTCATGTGACAAGGGAACAGGTGGGCGGACGCTGGGCGGCGAGGGCGTGGCCAGTTCTGAGACCGTACTTGTTGCAGCCGACGCTGGCGTGGTTGCTGGGGCAGGTGGGGCAGTGGGCGGGGTAGTTGTGAACGAGGATGAGGATGGGGAGCTGACTGGCACGGTCAGTTGTTGCGGTAACGTTGGTGGCGGTACTGATGCTGACGCTGACGACACTGCTGGGTTGAAGTAGCCACCAGAGTGGTGTGAATGGGTGGAAGAAGAGGGTAGTGCCTGGTTTATGACGTTGCTGCTGTTGCTGCCAGTGCCGGTGGTGGTGGTGCTGCTGCTGTTATGGCTGGCGTATGGCTGCGCGGATCGTTCGTGGGCTGGTTGTTGTTGGCGGTGGTAGTGATGAACAGGCTGGTGGCCGTGATGCAAAGGCGGGTCGTGCTGCATGTGCTGCTGTTGTTGGTGTTGAGGATGGTGCTGTTGTGGGCCGTGGGGTAGGTGGTGATGGGATGCTGCTGCCTCGTGTTCGCCCTGCGGGCGCTGGTGCTGCTGGCGTTGCTGGTGCTGACCGCCTGCAACTGCGTCGCGGAGGCGCTGAATCACAATGTGAAATGGAGGCTTTGGCAGGTCCTGCACAAACTGGTCGCGGTTGGTGATGGCTTTCCAGGCCTTGAAGAAGGCCTCAGCTTTGGCGGCCTTTTTGTTGCGCGCGTGCCCCACAAACTCAAACTCATCAAACAAGACACACTGGCAGTTGGCGGTGGTGGTGGCAGCAGTTGGTGGTGGCAGCAGTTGGTGGTGGCAGCAGTTGGTGGTGGTGGCGGTGAATACGACAGTGCACACAGACACACAGACACATGCATACACACACATGCACACATACATACACACAGACACACACATGCACACATACATACACACATATAGACATACATACACATACACAAGGGCATATTGTGTGAAAACAAGCAGTCAGGGAACGAAAGCACGGCCACAGAGGAATCGCTGCGAAAATGCATGCAAGCAAGTGCCCGGCCGAATATAGCGGTGGGTGCGCGAGTGGGTGCCAAAACAGGGCGGGAAAAGGGGAGGGGGGCGAATGCATACCTTGCATACGAAGCCGCCTTCGCTGGCCATCGAGAACGAATGGGAGGGGAACGGGCGCATGTTCTGTGTGCAAATTTCGTGGATGAAGCTGCAAGCCAAAGCCGAGGAGTGCGCGGAGTGTGCGGAGTGTGCGGAGTGCGGGTTTGTGGAGGGAGCAAAGCGTATGGGTGAGGTGGCGGGAAACCCCAAGCGATGGCAGCTGGTACGAGCGGGGGGGGGGAGGAGGCGTACGAGGGGAAGGGTGGATCAAGGGAGGGCGCTTGTGGTGTTGTGTGTGTGTGTTGTGTGTGTTGTGTGTGCTGACCTTGTAGGGTGTGCCATCTTGGCGGGCTCACGGTGGGTTTTCAGTGCTAAGGGCACCAGGTGAATGCCAGCAAGCCCACGGCCGCCTGACTCTCACAGTTTTGTCCCTACTGCTGCGATGGATGGGAACAGTGAAACAGACGATAGCAAAGAGAAAGTAACAACCAAGCAAAAAGAGCGAGGGAGAGAGGGAGAGAGAGACAGAGAGAGACAGAGAGAGAAAGAAGAGCGAAAAGAAAGAAGAAGCAGTGAGCTCGTGCGTGTACAATCACACACGCGCACACACGCGCACACACACGCACACACACACACACACATGTGCACATTCACGCAGGCCAGTGCACAAGCTTGGTTTTCCCGCCAACACCAACCACCAGCCAGCACCAACCACAGCAACAAGCAAGCAAGCAAGGACCAACCAACAGATGATGCCAGCGAGTGTCGTTTGCGACAGCATAAATTGGAAGATGACCAACTTTTATAATCATGCATGGAATCACAGATCATTGTGATGTGACGACTTATTTTCCCCCACCACTTGGACAAAGGCCAGCAGTCGTGATGGTGGACGATGGCAACGATGGCGCACTGGCCACGGGCTTCTTCGTCAAAGAAGGTGAGCAGACGTGGTGGCAGGTGGTGTGCAGTGTATGTGCGGTGAAGTGCGGTGACCGATGAAGCATAGTGGAGTGAATGTGCTGTGAATAATGAGGCGAAGTGCAGTGCAGTGCAGTGACCATTCAAGTGCGGTGAAATGTAGGTCAATACAGTGGTCAGTGTGCAAACCTCAACAACAACAACACACGATGCCATGTGTGCATCACCTCTCAAGGTGGCTCTGTGAAGAGCTGGAAGCGAAGGCTGTTCCGTCTCGACCGCTCCTTGCTTGCGTATTCCCCACGCTCAGAGTCCTGGACCAAGAGCATTGCTGTCTCCAACATCTCGGTGTGTGTGTGAATATGAATGTGAATGTTTGTGTTTGTGTTTGTGTGAATGTGAATGCGAATGTTTGTGTTTGTGTTTGTGTTTGTGTGTGGTGCATACGTGTGTGAAGTTAGCATCTGTGCTTGTGTGCATGTGTGTTGTGTACGCACAATCCTTTGGCTGTGACAGCCTCTCTTTCTCCTCACGCAAACACACACATACACACACGTACGTACGACGCGGATACATTTTGCAGAAAGTGCTCTCCGTGAAGGAATGCTCGTGCCGCTGGCCAACACCTGTCACGGAGGCCAGCTTCGGTGTAGTCACGCCTGCCAGGACCTACTTCTTGCTCGCAGAGAACTCAGACGATGGCCGCATCATGCAAAGCACCCTCTGCCTGCTTCTCATCAGCGCAGGTGGGTTGCTCGGCTGGTTGCCTGTGTGTGCGTGTGTGTGTGTGCGTGTGTGTATGTGCGTGTGTGTATGTGCGTGTGTGCGTGTGTGTGTGTGCGTGTGTGTGTGTGAGTGTATACGCACACGCAAGTGTGGACTTTGTGCTCGCGCGCGCGTCTACGTTGTGGCCACACTGCCTTTGTTTGCTCGTTGACATCAGTCAGCCTGTCCCGGATTCCTTGTACCCCACCTCCGCCGTGGCCTCATCCCCTGTTGTCTCCACGCTTGCTTGCATGCCTTAACCACTATCACTATCACGATCATCACCGTCGCCACCACTACCACGACTGCAACCACGACCACGACCACGGCTAGGCACCCTGAACGACGACGGGGTGCTGCGATGCCTGAAGACAATCGAGAGACACGCGACCGAAAACGAGGCTGTCCGCAACCACCTCAACAAGATTGCACAGCAGCCCGACATCACTGGTCTCTTCAACTGCCGCACTTCCGACAAGGACTGCAACGACACACGCACACACATTCTCCAAGTCAGTCGTACGCGTGTGCGTGCGTGCGTGCGTGCTGTATTGCCATGTGTACTCGTTCCAAGTTTCCCTGTGCGCAGCCTATTGCTTCATTGGTGAGTGCTCCCCTGTTGCAGCAGGTTGCATATCACTCACCCTTCCACACAACCCCTTGCTCCGTGTCCTTGTGCTGTCTTGGCAGCTGATTGGGCTCAGTGACGGCAGCGCCAGCAGCGATGATGATGACGGTGAGACGAAGAAAGACGAGCCCCAAGCCAAGGCAGTCGAGCCAGCGGCGGAGGAAACGGGCAATGACACGCCGACCGCAGCGCAGCCCTCGCACGGTGCCCAAGAAGAAGATGGTGCTGGCAGGGAGCAGAACGCCAGTGCCAACGCCGCTGACGATGATCACGACGCAACCGTGAGCGACAGCGAGGCTGCAGATGTGCAGGGGGAGACATCAGGTGTGACGGAAAGCTCCACCGCAGCCACTACTGATGCAACAGCAACAGCCACAGCCGCCCAGCGCGTCGAAGAAGAAGAAGACACACAGCAGCAAGTGGACGAAGACGCAGACGCAGACGCAGACGCAGACGCAGACGCAGACGCAGACGCAGACGCAGAAGCAAGCGCAGCGCAAGAGACAGCGCAACCTGAGGTTGTGCAGGATGCGCTTGGTCACGGTCGTGGTGACGACTCCGTCAACACAGCAGACGTCCTCGCCTTCAAGGATGCAGGTGCGGTGGGCACGCACAATGTGTCATTGTGAGGCGAATGGGGCGTTGTCGTGTTGTTTGCACACGCAACCGTGTGCAATGTAGCACATGAAAGCTAGCTGGTCACCATTGCACGGCTTGGCTCTTTGCGTATCACCTCCACCACCGCCACCATCATCACAGCCACCATCACAACCACAATCACAACCACCACCACCTCGCCATCACAACTAACGTCGTCACGCCTTTTCGTTTGCCGTCGCGGTGCCGTGCTGTGTGCGTCACTCCAACAGAGGCGGCGGTGGAAAAGGTGTGGGCAGAGGTTGATCAGCAAATCGAACACAGCGACAACGCAGAACAGTTCGTCAACGACAACCCCGAGTGGCAGGTACGAATGATGCGCGCACCTGTGTTTGAGTTTGCTTGTGCTGTTGTGCTTTTATGTGTTGTTGTTGTTGTTGTTGTTGTTGTTGTTGTTGTTGTTGTTGTTGTTGTTGTTGTTGTTGTTGTTGTTGTTGTTGTTGTTGTTGTTGTTGTTGTTGTTGTTGTTGTTGTTGTTGTTGTTGTTGTTGTTGTTTGTTGTTGTTGTTTGTTGTTGTTGTTGTTGTACGTTGTGTGTGTGTGTGGTGGTGGGGTGGGGGTGTGTGTGTGTGT
>NW_004754924.1:736064-748787 GCF_000188695.1 Salpingoeca rosetta | reverse complement strand
TCCATAATGAGGCACAAATAGCTGCCGTCGCTCTACAAAACGCGATAGGAAATCACAAAATAGCGCAGCCACCTCCATACCTGGAACAGCGCATCGCCACAAAAGACAACAACTAAAAAACTAAAAAATAATAATTAATTGCTTACGTAGAAGAGAGAATAGGGAGGGGGGAGGGGAAGAAGAACAAAAAAGTAAGGAAGAATGGCAGATGGGATGGACGAGCGGACGACTAAAGAGCTGGATGTATACACCACGAAGTGGAGTTTAGGGGCTGTGTTTCTGTGTCTTTGGGGGTGAACAACCTTGTTTATTTTGTTTGGGGGGGGGGGGGGGGGGGGGGCGTGTGTGTGTGCGTGTTGTGTGTGCGTGTCGTGTGTGTGTGTGTATGTGAAAATTGACCCACTCTACCGTCTTCTCTTTCTCGCTGCCTCGCGCTCCTTCGCATTCATCATGCGTTTTGTGTATGCTGATGTGTACGTGCGCACCGAATCATCATCACCTTTACCCCAACGCACAACCACCCCGCATTCCTCCTCCTCCTCCTCCTCCTCACCACCACCACCACCATATCACCACCACCACCACCACTCCGTGCTGTCCATGCAACCGCAGGAGGTGCGCGTGTTTGTGTCGTCAACATTTGCGGACATGTACGCCGAGCGAGAGGTGCTGGTGCGCAAGGTGTTCCCGCGGCTGAAGGTTTTCTGCCAGCAGCGCATGCTGCGTCTTGTCTCGTGCGATCTTCGCTGGGGCGTGCCCAAGGAGTCATCGCCAGAGGTGCGCGCGCCGCTTTGCAGTGGCTGTGGCAATGGCTGTGTAGTTGTTTGTGACTGTGTGGTGACTGCTGTGTGCGTGTGTGCGTGTTTGTGATGGTGCATCTGTCACGGGTAGCTTGACAAGCAACGGAGCACACATGCATGTGCGCCTTACATCCTGTACTCATCTGCTTCACAACCGCCTCGTCATTGTTTCAGGTTGTGTTCCGCACGTGCTTGCGTGAGCTTGAGCGCTGCAAAGAAGCCAACGTGAACCCGTTCTTCATCAACCTCCTTGGCGAGCGATACGGGTGCGTGACTGTGCATGCGTGGTGTTTGAACACGTGTACGCATGCTTGGTGTTGGGATACATGCGTACGTTCTCTGTTGCTTCTGCTGTCAACTCGTCGTGTTTTCACTCACATGAAAGCAACCACACACACACACACGCACACACACACACACACGCGCGCGCGCGCGCGCGCGCGCGCGCGCTCTCTCTTGTTTTTGCGCGCACGTGTTTGTTCGCACGGGTTCAGGTGGGTGCCGTCGAAGGAGGAGGTGCCCGAGAGCATTCGTGAGGAGTACGATTGGGTCGACAACACGAGCGTCACACATATGGAGGTCATCCACGGTGCGTGCGGTCATGAACACGAACATGCACACTGCACATTATGTGTGCTCTACCTGTGTGCGTGGTTAGTGGAGGTGGAATGCGTTTGCAGCAGACACATGCGCACCGCCGTGTGTGGCACACGCACTCCACCAAACACATCGCTCAAACACACCACACCACACTACACCACACCACACCACACCGCCAGGAGCGCTGCGCAGCCACAACCCAAATGCGGCGTTTTTCCTCCGCGGGTTTGGCGTCATCGATGAGCTCCCGTCCGAATTCCGCGCGCGCTTCATCGACGCCACCCCGCTTGCACGCGCCGGCCTGCGCAGACTCAAGGTGCGGGAATGCAGGGAGTGGAGGGGAGGGCGTAGGCGTGGGGCGGAGGAAGGTCGGTGTGAGTGGTGTGAGTGGTGTGAGTGGTGCTTGTGCAAATGTACCTGTTGTTGTACTCGTGTACAATCTGAACGTGTGCATGCGCTGGATGCGTTGTTCTCCCTGCCCATCGGTTTGTTTTCCCATCATCACCCCCCAGCAACCTCCTCACCTCCCACCGTTTCCTTGTGGTCCACCACACGCCCTCTCCCCCTCTCCAAACACCAGTCTGAGCTGCACAATCGCTATCCTGCTGAGCACGTGCGCGAGTACACGGCGCACTTCAAGGAGACGCGTGAGATTCAGGGCATCCGTAAAGCCATTCTCGACGGCCTCGACCAGTTTGCAGGTTTGTGTATGTGTGTTGTGTGTGTTGTGTATGTGTGTGTGTGTTGTGTGTGTATTGTGTGTATGTGTGTGTGTGTGTTGTGTGTGTATTGCATGTTTCCAGTGCGTGCAAGCATCGCGCCTCCATTCATCACTGCCACTACATCAACCACCCTCACCCTCACCCTCACCCTCACCCCCACCCCCACCCCCAGAGGATGTTTACGAGTTCTTGTCTGCGGCAATTGAGCGGCAGTACCCGGCAGAGCGGGCGCGCAAACCCGTCACCACTGAGCTTTACGCCACGCGCATGGAGCAGCACATGATCGCAGAGTCCGAGGCTGTCATCGGCCGCGATGAGGAGGTGGGGGGGGGGGGTTCGCCAGTCCCCGTCTTGTGTTTATGTGTGTGTGTGTGTGTGTGTGCGTGCGTGTGTGTGTGTGTGTGTGTGTGTGTGTGTGTGTGAGTGTGTATTACCATACATATGCTTGCTCTTCTTGTGACGAAGCAATCATACATGCCCATGTACTCACCAATCCTCCTCCACCGTCACCACTACCACCACCCTAACGATCGCCACCACGGCAGGTGCGTCGCGTGCTTGAGTACTGCCGGCGGGCAAACGATTCGCCCGTGCCGCACCTGAGTCTCCTTGCACACGAGGACGAAGGGCGGGAGGGTGTGCTGTGCCTAGCCGCGCTCAAGGCTCGCGAACAGGGCATGAAGGTCATCGTGCTCAAGGTAAATAACCAGCAAATGACAAGGGCCTGATTGCTCGGTGTACACATTTGTGCATCTACACCGCTTGTGTGTGGCCAATGCTTGTGCTCTTCTCTGTGTGTTTGTATGCGTGTAATGCGTGTGTTTGTATGCGTGTGTGCGTGCGTGTATGTGTGTGTATGCGTGTGTGTGTGTATGCGTGCGTGTGTACGTGTGTGCTCGCCGAAAATCCACCCGTGCTCATGCCTTTGTCGTGTCTCCTCTTGATTGACACCCCCTCCCCTTGCGTGTGCGACCCTTTGTTTCGTGCGCCTGCACAGAACATGGAGGAGCAAGACACGGCTGATCTGCTGTGGCGCGTGGTGCGGGAGACCGTGGACGCTTCCAACTTTGCCGACTTTGTGGACAAGGCCAAGACGAGCGAAGAGCCCGTTGTCGTCATGTTCCTCGACGGCACACACTCCCATCTCATGCGCGATGAGGTGCGCTCATCTGGTGTGATGTGTTGTGTCTGTGATTGTGTGTGTTTTACGCGCGTTTGTGTGTGTGTGTGTGTGTGTGTGTGTGTCTGTGTGTGTGTGTGTCTGTGTGTGTGTGTGTGTGTGTGTGTGTCATCGTGGCGGTTTGTCGTAGGTCCCCTCCACGTCATGTCCACTGATGCATCACGGTGATCTCACACGTTTCTTCTGAACACCTCTTCCACTTTCCATCCTTCGTCTTCACATCCTTCTTCTGACCTCACTTGCGTTCATCGCCAATTCTGTTTCCAAAACGCAATGCTCCAGGGGTTTGTGGATCTGGTCAAATCTGTGGGCAATCTGCACTTTGTCATGACGCAAGACCCTGCCGGTGTGGACACGATTGGCGTTGTCAACTTGGCGACGCAGCGGCTACTTGGGCAGCACCCGGAAGAGTACACGCTGCGCATGTCACCGCTGTCCCACGAGGCGTCGCGTGCGATTGTGCAGGTCACGCTCGGCCGCTTCAACAAGACGCTCGACCACGAGCAGATGGACCTCATCGTGGTGCGTCCAGTGTGGTATTTCGTCTTTGTGACGTGTGCTGCGGTGCAGTGTGCTGTTTTGTCTGTGGTGTGTGTTGTGAAGAAGTGTGTGCGTAAGTGTGCGTGTGTGCGTGTGCGCGCATCTGGTGCGTGCGTGCCCAACATTGTCTTTACTCTCGATTCTGTTTGTCCTCAAATACACAATCTCACCGTCATCATCACCACCACCACCTCTCGTGTGCTTGTGCCAGAACAACGCCGGCGCGCGGGACCTGTCGTGGCTGCGGTGCGCATGCGAAGAACTGCGCGTGTACGGCATCTTCGAGACGCTGACAGCGCGCATCCGCTCCCTTCCACCGACAATCACGGATCTCTCCAAGCAGATTCTGGCGCGCGTGGTGGAGGAGGACGACTCTGGACAGCTCGTGCGCGCCCTCCTCTTGCTCGGTCTGTCCCGAGTGCTGTGCTGTGCTGTGCTTTGCTTTGCTTTGCTTATTTGACGTTGGCTCTCTCTCTCTCTCTCGCGGTCCAGTTTTCTCTGTGTTACGTTGTTAACTGCAGCCTTGTCTGGGTTACAATCAGTGCAAACGCACTTCTCTTCCTGTCTGTCTGTCTGTCTGTCTGTCTGTCTGTCCGTCTGTCTGTCTCTCTCTCTCTCTCTCGCACACACACACACACACACACGCACACGCACACACACACACGCACACACCCGCACTCCCTCACGCACACACGCACGCACACGCACGCACACGCCCCCCGCCTGTCACCGCCAGCCGCTGTTGCTGGTCCGCTGCGGGAGATTGAATTCCGGGAAATGCTCGGACAGCTCAACATCAACGAGGACGGCGACAAGTACGTCATTGTGTGTGTGTGTGTTTGTGTGCGTGTGTGTCTGTGTGAGAGAGGGAGTGTGTGTGAAGGGGAAATGTGCCTTGACTGTGAGCAACAGCGCTGCTGCTTTCTGACCCGATCTTGTCTCACTGCATTGCATCCGTGGGCGTGTAGGGTGAAGGACGCCATGCCGGCCGTCATCTGGCTCACGCTCCTCGACCGCATCCGCCCGCTCGTCACCGTAAAGTTAGTGCGCGCACACACACACACAACACATAACACATAACGCGAAACACACACGCACACGCACACACGCACACAACACACACACAACACGCACGCACTGGAACGTCTTGTACGCTCACCATGCTCTTCCTTTGCGTTTGCTGTGTTCAGGGGCGACATGATCAAGTTCAAGAACTGGGACGTGTGCCGCGCGGTGGTGAACGCAATTGCCGATTCCAGACGCATTGACATGGACATTTCAGAGGACGCATCGCACGAATACGCTTTGGGGCAGGTGCTGGCGCCAGCACGCCACACCCTCTTCGACTATTTCAAGGACTCCCCAGGCGTTGGCAGGTACACTGCTGCATGGCACATGACCCGTGCCGTGCAACGTGTGCGCACGCGTGTGTTCGCACTCGCACGTGCGTGTGCGTGTGTGTGTGTGTGTGTGTGTGTGTGTGTGTGTGTGTGTGTGTGTGTGTGCGTGCGTGTGTGTGTGTGTGTGTGTGTGTGTGTGTGTGTGTGTGTGTGTGTGTGTCGTGGTGTGTGTGTGTGTGTGTGTGTGTGTGTGTGTGTGTGTGTGTGTGTGTGTGTGTGTGTTCGCACGTGTGCGCATGTGTCTTTGTACTTGAGACCGACTGCCACTATGCACCTGACGAGTACCCAAACTCGGCGCAGTTGTCTGTGCAATCATTTTCTCTTATAAATATTCACACTACGTCTATTTTCACCCTCTACCTCTCGTTGCGCCCACAACACCTGCCACCCGTGCCTATCAACCAACACCAATGCGTATCTGCAGCCGTTCCACGCACATCTGCGCGTCCCAGTCTGTCTTCCTCAAGTCACGACCCATGAGCTACCACGTCCTCAAGAACATGCCCACCCAGTTCCTGCCGTTTTCCCTCGGATCCGAGGTGCGTTGCTGCTTGTGTTGGTGTTGATGCTGCTGTTGGTGCTGGTGCTGTGACGTTGTGCTGCGGTACACCCACGTGTACACACACACACACACACACGCGCGCGCGCGCGCGCGCACATACACATGCAGACAAGCAACCACACGCTCGCGCACATGCGACACACTCTACAAGCCCTTTCCCACATACGTGTGCACAAACGCCGCCGACTTAACTCTTCCTTGTTTCCCCCCTGCACGTGCCACATGTCCTCCTTGTCCGCCTCCCCCCTTACTATCCGCTTTGCAGCTTGCGCGCCAGTGCGAGTGCGGCGTGACCATCATGGCCATGAATGGCGTGCCAAAGGTATCAGTTGTGGTGCCGTGTTTGTGCACCTGAGCCCATGCATGTGCATGCAACTCTTGACACACACTACGACTGTTTCACTCATCACACGCCATCAATAAGTTGCTCTTGTCACACATCGTCAATTCACACATCAACACGCACTCCCTCATTCACCACCACCACCTCCTCCACCACCACCACCACCACGCCGCGATCAATACGACAGCACGAGCGCATGTGCACGACGTGCGGGCACCAGATCAGCCACGGCCTGGCGAAGAAGGACGCGTGTGGCATGTGCGGCCGCCGTGTGCCCTTCAGCATGTCGCGGCCCGGTGATCAACCCATGAACAAATACAACGTCAAGGCGGTGCGTGCGTGATATTGTCTGCGCGCGTGCGTGCGCAATGGTGTCTTTGTGTGCGTGCGCGTGTGTAGGTCTCGCTCTCACTCACTCACTCACTCACTCACTCACTCACTCACTCACTCACTCACTCACTCACTCACTCACTCACTCACTCTGTGCAGGCGTATCGATGCCGCCAACACGCAGACTATCGCCTGCATATGCCCGGCCCCACGACGAACCAGTCGTGCTTCTACTGCAACAGGCTCATTGTCACGGCATCATCGTTTCCCGTGCACCTGTGCAACAGCTGCTGCAGAGGGGTCAACATCACCAAGTGCTGTCACCTCCTCGAAAATTGATTGGCGGTTGAGGCAACGGAACACAGACCCGACACCGCGGCAATGCCACGGCACTTTGTGGTTTGTGCCGTCTTGCCTGCTTGCCATTGCCATCCATGTATGGTTGGTTGTTGCTGACACCTGCTGCTTCGTTTCCTGTTGATTGCATTACGTTCTTTTCTTTCTTTCTTGCTTTTTCTGCCTTGTTTTCCTGGCTTGCTTTGTTCATCTGTAGCGTTGTTAATCGTTTGCTGACCCCTTACACCTGGCGAGTTCTCGTTGTCTCTTGAACGGGAACAGAAAGGAGGGGCGGGGGTTCGAGAGATGGAGACAGGGATCGAGAATGAGACACACAGACACACACACACAGACACACAGACACACACACACAGACACACACAGACACACACGCACACACAGACACACACACACACACACACAACACACACACACACACACACACACACACACACACACACACACACACACACACACACACACACACACACACACACACACACACACACACACACACGGCACACACACACACACACACACACACACACACACACAACGCACCAGCCAGCAAAGCAACTATCTTTTCATCGGCTTTTGATTCGATGCAGATTGTTGATGGAAAATTGCAGGTGCAGTTCACGAAAGGCCAACACCCCCACCACCCACACTTTTGCACAGTGCCAGCAACCAGCCAGCAACACACCACCACCTCGCACGATGCTCTCCGCACGCAGCGTTGTCAGCAAGGTGCGTGTGTGTAGAAGAGACAGCAGCAGTGAGGGGAGGGACGCGAATGGCGATGGGTTGAGCGGTGGATGGGTTGAGCTGTTCATCGTCCTGTGAACTGGTTCATCTGCATATTTGTGTGTGTGGTTTGTGTGGTTTGTGTGTGTGTGTGTGTTTTGGATGATATCCGAGATGTCATCAGCACACATGTTGGCGTCGCAATCACATGCAATCGAGTCATGCAAATGAGTGTTCCGCGTGTCTCTCGTGACTCACCACTGTGTTGTTTCTCCCCACGGTGACCATCTTCGTGCTTTGACAGGCACGCCTTGCCTCCGTGGCCAGCCGCCGCTGGGCAAGCGACGTGGCCACATTCACAGCCAAGGTGACACATCTGCATTGATGCCAGAGAGAAACGTCGTCATCCACTCGAGTTGTTGCCATCGTGTTCGCTGTTGTCATCGCGTGCGTTGATGTTGTGCGTGTGCGCGTTTGTTGCAACATGTGTCGGCACATTTACGACGTTCGCTCATGTGCTTGCTGTCTGCGTTGCCAACTTCTTGCAGCAAGAGTACAAGGGCCACAAGATCGACGACCTTCCCTCTGGCACAGCAGAGTTCACCAAGGAGGAGGCATGGAAGTACTTCAAGGACATGTCCGTCATCCGCCGCATGGAGACCACCGCCGGCGAGCTCTACCGCTCCAAGTACATTCGCGGCTTCTGCCATCTCTACTCTGGACAGGTGTGTGTGTGTGTGTGTGCGCGCGCGCGCGTTCGTGTGTGGTTTATGTGCTAGTGTCTCAGGGAAGCAAGTTTGGTTGTGTGCTCTCACTTCTCTGTCGGCTCGCTTCCCTGCCCTGTTTGCTTGACTACATGTTATTGCTATCACGTTCCTGTCGATCTTGCTCCTGTTCCCTTCTCTCAACAAACTGACACCCCCGCCCCCCTCCCCCTTTATGCTGACGCTTACGCTTTGCAGGAGGCCGTCTGCGTCGGCATGATGGCGGGCATGAAGCCTGAAGACTCGTTCATCACCGCCTACCGCTGCCACGGCTGGGCGTACTGCCACGGTTACAGCGTCAAGCAGATCCTTGCCGAGCTCTTTGGTGCGCCATATGCTGCTTGCAATGCTTGCATGCATGCACTGTGTGTGTGTGCGTGCGTGCATGTGCGCGTGTGTTTGTGTGTGTGTGTGTGTGTGTGCGAACATCGTTCCAACTGTCGTCCCTCACACGCGCTGTCCATTCTCCCTGTGTCTCCCCGTGCCCTGTGTCCAGGCAACTCTGCTGGTGCATCCCAGGGTCTTGGTGGCTCCATGCACTTTTACGGCGACAAGTTCTATGGCGGCAACGGCATCGTCGGTGCCCAGGTCAGTTAATGGTTCACCCTCTTGCTCATTGCGCTCACGTGCTGCGTATGTGCGTGTGTGTGTGTGTATGTGTGTATGTGTGTGTGTGTGTGTGTTTGTGTGTGTTTGTGTGTCTGCATATACGTTCTCAACGTGTGTACGTACGCATTTCCAGCATACTCGTTCTCCTCCAAATCTCATCTCCTCCCGAACACCACCAACACCAACGTATTTGATTGCAGGTTCCCGTTGGTGCAGGCGTTGCGCTCGCCCACCAGTACGCGAACGACAACGGCGTGTGCTTCACCATGTACGGTGACGGCGCCGCCAACCAGGGCCAGGTGTTTGAGGCATACAACATGGCCAAGCTGTGGAACCTCCCCTGCGTGTTTGTGTGCGAGAACAACAAGTACGGTATGGGCACAAGCGCCTCCCGCGCTGCCGCCTCTGTCGACTACTACACGCGTGGCGACTACGTTCCAGGCATCTGGGTATGCATGTCGCCATGATGGCTGTCGCTGGTGCATTGATGCTGTGGTGTGTTCGTTGGTGCATGGGTGCATTGGCGCATGAGCGCATGGGTGCAATCGTGGCGATTGGTAGGCATCTGCACGTAGTCTTCAGTATCATCTAACCTTGTGTGTGCGTGTGTGTGTGTGTGTGAACAGGTTGATGGCATGGACATTGTTGCCGTGCGCGAGGCGACCAAGTGGGCCTCGGAGTACGCCAGCAAGAACGTACGATGGGTTGTGCGCGCTGTTTCGCAGTTCTACGTCAACCTCGCATGCGCACCCGCACCCATGCCCACGCTCACACTCACTTTAACCCACGCGCGTTCAATGTTGCCTTGTCTGCCTGCTGCGTGCAGGGCCCGCTGGTGATGGAGGTTGAGACGTACCGCTACCACGGCCACAGCATGAGCGACCCCGACACCACATACCGCACGTGCGTACTTTGTTTGCAAATGTGTGTGTGTGTGTGCTTGTGAAACTGTGCGTGTGCATGTTGTATGAACATCTGAAGCTTCGAGAGAGGGAGTGCGTGTGCATGTTGTATGAACATCTGAAGCTTTGAGAGAGGGAGTGTGTGTGTGTGCATGCGATGTGACATCTTCATGTCTCACGCTGATGCCTACACACCACCATGTACATGTGTATGTACATGTGTATGTGTGTGTTTGTGCGTGCAGGCGCGACGACATCAAGAAGGTGCGCACGACCTTTGATCCGATTCTTCTCTTCCGCAACCACATGGTCGAGGCCGGTTTCGCCACAGAGGACGAACTCAAGGTGTGTGTGTGTGTGTGTATGTATGTGTGTGTGTGTGTGTGTGTGTGTGTGTGTGTGTGTGTGTGTGTGTGTGTGTGTGTGTGTGTGTGTGTGTGTGTGTGTGTGTGTGTGTGTGTGTTACTGTGTTCGTGTCTCACCCACCCCGCGTCTCTCTCTCTCACACACAGGCGGCAGAGAAGGAGATTCGTGCGTCCGTGAAGGCGGAGGCAGACGAAGCACTTGCTGCACCGCCCACGTCACAGGACCTCCTCACCAAGTTTATCCACATTGAGGTGCCGTGCAGTGCCCTCTTGCTCCCACGGGCGGCTGCTCGTTGCATTCCTGTCGTGCCTGTTGTTTCCGTTGTGCAAACGCATGTACTCACACACAAACGCACACACACACACACACACTCACTCACTCACTCACTCACTCACTCACTCACTCACTCACTCACTCACTCACTCACTCACTCACTCATACTGCAGGAGACGAACAACGTGCGCGGGTGTGATCTGTACACGGTGTACAACCAGAAGTAAAGAGGACCGACCATTCGTTCCCCCTTTGATTCTGCTCTGCACTTCACGCGCTGCTTCTGGTGTCGCTGTCACTGCTGACTTGCCCCCCCCCCCTTCGTTGTTGTTGCTGTTGCCAGGTGAGGGCGTGTGTTGTGTTGTATGGTGATGATTTCATGTGATGTGTATGGACCCCAATAACCCCCTTGCTGATCAGCGATGCCAGCGCTCACGTCACAGCACGCTGGCGTCGGGTCTCGCCTGCTGTTGTGTTGATTTCCCTCCGACTGTTGTATTGGATGGTGTACAAGTAAAGCGCAACACGAGCAAACATCCACAAACGAAATTGTGGAACAACACGAACCAAGTCGCAACACACACAAACAAATCAACCCATCAACGGAGCAGGTCAACTGTGTGTCTGGCGGGCATGTGCCTGGGTCTACTCGGCTGCCGGCTGCTGCATGTGCTGTGCAAGTTGGGCGATGGTTGCGTCGTGCAGGGCGCCATTGGACGCAACCACACCTGCAGCAAGCACAGGAGGGGAAAGAGGAGCAACGTGGTAATGAGGTTGGCAGGCGAGAGACACATCATGCGGCACTCGAACGTATGCACACGCACATACACGCACATACACATGCATACACATACATGCAGAACGTCGCTCTAACCTGTGTTGTCCTTGAGCGTGCGTCCACGGGAGAAGTCGAGATCCTTGCCAAACACATCCGTGACACGACCACCTGCCTCCTCCACAACAACGACGCCGGCAGCGTGGTCCCAGATCTTCTCCTCGTACCGCTTGCTCGGCCGAGGGAGGCGAAGGTAGATGTCGGCATCACCACGCGACAGCGCAGCGTACTTGGCCTGATGTGTATATGTTTTGTGGGGGAAGTGGTGCCATTGGTGATGGCGGTGGGAAGGAGGAATGGTTTGCATGGGGTGAGGCAGTGACAAGCAATGCCAGTTGCATGAGCCCCTTGTTCTCGTGTGCTACGCGTGTTACACACACACACACACACACACACACACACACACACACACACACACACACACACACACACACACACACACACACACATGGCACTCTGTACTGCAGCTGCTGTGTTCATTGCGAGTACCCAGAAGCGGCCGCTGGGTCCGCCCGTGTGGTTGCCTGACGCCACGCAAATGCACACGAACAAACATGGGCGTGAACAGGATGCATTGTCAGCACACACGCACGGAGAGAGGGGAAGAGAGAGACAAAGACACGGGTACAAACGCAAGTTCAGGCAGACACAGACACACACACACAGAGACACACAGGCACTACAGTACCTCGATCGATGGCCGCGAGGATGGCATCTTGGGAAGCGGCGCTGTTGACGTGATGCACTGCATCGACCACTTTGGCGCGGAGGGATGCCGACGTCTCGTCGTCGCCACGCAGTGCGCCTGCGTCCTGCCGTCACATCATGTCACATCATGTCACATCATGTCAAAGCGGTTCATGTACACACGGCGGTTGAGTGAATGCCGCCGTGTTCTGGGTATGGCGTTGGATGCAATATGCCATGGTCACAACCCGACTGCCTTGCCCACAGTCCCGGTACCCTGCCCAACAAACGCGGCCAACCTTACCTCCTCTCCCACGATGGGCAGATCAGGGAAGGCAGCCGTCAGCTCGCTGTTCACGATGGCCTAGAAGGAGAGCAACGCGCGATGACGCCGTTGGTAGGTAAGCTTTCACGTCAAGCGGGCACAGATGAACAGCACGTCGCCAAGTTGTTTGGATGGAAGGATCGGAGTGCGTCTGGCGCAGGGCAGCAAACACATACAGTCTGCGATACCTGAGCAGCAAAGTCTGCCACGGTCACGGGCGACTTGTCGTCCTTGCTGGCAGACTACGAGAGTAGAGGCAGAGAGAGGGAGGGAGGAGGCAGAGAGAGGGAGGGAGGGAGGGGGGACAGGGAGGTGAGTGTGTCTGTGTCTGTGAGTGTCTGTGAGTGTGTGTGTGTGTGTGTGAGTGAGTGTGTGTGTGTGTGTGTGTGTGTGTGTGTGTGTGTG
>NW_004754924.1:719471-735621 GCF_000188695.1 Salpingoeca rosetta | reverse complement strand
ATTCTCCTCACCCCAAGACAAACCAACAGAGCCTCTTTTTTTCTCAGAACACATACGGCCCTGCGGACATACACTGACGTCGATGGCACGCGTGCCGCACTAACAAGAACCGACCACCAGCGCGGCAAGACTGCGCGCGCTCGCCTCAGAAGACATGTTTGTCTGTGTGTCTGTGTGTGTGTGTGTGTGTGTGTGTGTGTGTGTGTGTGTGTGTGTGTGTGTGTGTGTGTGTGTGTGTGTGTGTGTGTGTGTGTGTGTGTGTGTGTGTGTGTGTGATGATGGTTGATTGCTTGTTGCTTGTTCGCTTCTTGCTTGCTTGTTGGCTTGCTTGCTTGGTGACGATGAATGAAATGCCACATCACCATGTCACACCTGTCACTGTCATGTCACTTCTTGCGGAGGACTAGACAGCGTCGGCAAGTAGGTCAATGACGTCACGTGAACTTATCGCAGTCTTGTATCACAATGTGTGCACGAGCGACAAAGGGAGACACTGTGGGGGGAAGAGGCAGGCGGGGGGAGGGGGAGGGGGCAACAGACAACACTTGACAAAACACACACACACACGACAACACACACAGACGACAACACACACAGACACACACAGACACACACAGACACACACACACTTGACAACACACATGTACACATGCACGTACACGCGCAAACACCAGCTATGCACACAACAACGGTTCCACAAGGAGGAGCAGCGATACAAGGCGCGACAACAGCTACAACAACAACACAGCAAGTGGTGGCGACGGTGGCGGCTAGAACGAGGCTGTGCGTGCACGGCCAGGTGTATCTGGCTGGTTTGGCTGGTGGTCCATCACAGCGCGGAAGCTTCTGCAGGTCACGCAATCACGACACATGCACGTAAAGAAGGGTGAGCGAGTGAGTAGGTGAGAGATGCAGGTTTGAGCGAGTGAGTAGTGGAGGGGGAGGGGGATGACAGAAGGACCAGGGGACCGCTTTTGTGCCACGGTGGCCCAGCCAGCATCCGACATATTCAACCATCATGGCTGCGCTTGCACTCATCATCATGCCCCATATGGCACTTACGAGAGGAGATCGACAAAGTAGCGGATCACCTGCACACCGCAGTGCGAGCAGCGCAAGAGCGCAGGCCGTGTTGGCGGCTCCGGGAACTCCTAAGATGGGACAGGCGAGGTGTCGATGATGATGGAAGAACAGGAGGGGAGTAGGGTAAGTGGGAAGGAAGTTCAGAGATTGCAAACACTCAGAGAGAGAGACAGACAGAGAGACAGAGAGAGACAGAGACAGAGAGAGAGTGTGTGTGTGTGAGTGAGTGAGTGAGTGAGAGAGACAGACAGACAGACAGACAGAGAGTGAGAGAGAGACACCACAGACGCACACGCACACTGGTGCAACGTACGCTGTGGCACTCTGGGCAGGTTGTTGCCTCCTGCATGGCACGACTGACGGCGACATCTTGCTGCGACGCCATGACGTGATACGCGGAGGGCGACCGGTCTCGCAACACAGGGGAGCCCTGATAACGATGGCCGTGGTGGCAATGATGGTGAGGTAATGAATGATGTAGAGGCTGTTGCAGCCTCATGTAAAACAGAATAGCACACACAAACACACATACATACACAAACGTGCGCGCAACACAGACAGACAGACAGACACACACACACACACACATACACAACGCACACAGGCATACATACATACACACACACACAGACATACACACAAACACACACAAACAAACACACACACACACACCTCTGCCTTGTTGACGCGAACGGTGCGCGAACGCTTGGCGCCCTCGCGCTTCTGCTGCTGCAGGCGGTGCATGGGCACGGGACCGTACATCTGCAGCGCCCGCACCCACGTGTCCCGCGCCGCAATGATGACAAGCGTCTCGTGCGTTAGCTTCTCCAGCGGGTCGGCCTTGGGCGGCACGGCCTCGTACAGGATAGCAAGGCCAATCCCCGTGAGGAGAAAGCGAATGGCACTCGGATGGGGATCGCCAAACACAACGCCACGGTGGCCGTGGCACAGCGTCACAAAGTCGCGCTCGTATATCTCCATGATGGAGGCGACGAGGTCGCTGCAGTCCTTGCGAAACTGCTCGTCGTTGAGTGCGTTGCCCTGCGACGGCTCCAGCGCGCCCGGCTTTGGGATGTGTGCGCGGTGCACGAGGGAGAGGATGTGGCGACGAAGACGAGGGTCGGAGAGCCTGCTGGTCACAAACGCGGCTGCATCCTCTGTCCGCTTGGCGAGGAACGCGCTGATGGCCTCTTCTTTGATGCGTCGCACTTCAACAGCAGGCAGCGTCGTCTCCTCCGACTCGGCCACCGTCGTGAAACTGCCGTGCTGCCGCCGCCCGCGCGTGCGCGCATGCCGCGCGTCGTGCACACGAGCAAATCGCCCGCCGCCGCCGCCGCCGCTGCTGCTGCTGCTGCTGTGGCCATCGCCAGGGCGCAGATGGCCTTCGTCGTGGGACTGCTGCCCACCATCGCCATTATGGGACGACGACGATGCCGCAGACCCGCGCGAACGCGACCCGGCCTCCGAGACGTCCGAGAAGCTGAGCGTTGGCTGTGAGCTGCGCCGTCGCTGCTGCTGCTGTTGTTGACGCTGCTGCCCTTGCCCTCCTGGGTAGGGTGGTGGCGCGTGCTTGAGTCGGGCCGGCTGCTGCTGCTGCTGCTGTTGATGATGCTGATGATGCTGTTGTTGTTGCTGTTGCTGTTGTTGTTGTTGTTGTTGTTGTTGTTGTTGTTGTTGTTGTTGTTGTTGTTGTTGTTGTTGTTGTTGTTGTTGTTGTTGTTGTTGTTGTTGTTGTTGTTGTTGGTGGTGGTGGTGGTGGTGGTGGTGGTGGGAATGCTGCGCTGCTACCGATGACGGTGGGGGCCGCAACTGCGGCGATGACGAGCCCGTGGCGAGCGGGGATGATGAGCGCGGCGCACTGACGGTTGCTGCATGGACGTGACGCGGGGCGGCTTGTGGCAACGCATCTGCAGAGGGCGCAGGTGCGTCCGAGAGGCGCTGTCGTGTCCCCGGCTGTCCCTCCCCAGTTCCAGAGCTCGCCTGCTGCTGGTGCTGCTGATGGTGCTGCTGATGGTGGTGGTCATGGGATGAGGCGGGGTGGAAGCTGCTGCCGTTACCAAAGCTGTTGCGGTCGTTGGGCCTGAGGATCGGCTCTGAAAAGCGCTGCTGCGATTTGAAGTGGTGCTCCTGCTCCAGCCGCTGCTGATGCTGATATGCCAGGCTCGTGCTGATGGTGTAGGTGACGCGCTCGTCGGCCGCCAGCAAGGCTCGCACCTCTGCCAGCGTGGCTGCACGGTGCATGCTCGCCGTTACTGTGCTTGGTGCTCAATCGCGTGCACGTCAAACTATGTTGCCGTGGCCGGGAAAGAAACAGAGACGGAGAGAGGGGGGAGGAGAGAGGTGACGCAGCTCCAACGCGATGCGCAACGTGGTCACGTATGATGGCGTGGCGACGGCGGGGAAGCGAACCTGCGAACCTGCGAATCTGTAGCAGCGCTATTGGAGCGTTGTGAAGCACGGGCTGTGCTGACGTGAAGTGACGTCGCGAGCGAGCAAGCAAGCAGTGGAAACAAGTGACACCGGTCTGCAGGAGCGTGTACGAACAGCAGTGGTGCACGGGGGGTGTGAGTCGTAGTTGTTCTCAAAACGTGGTGGTCAAAGTATTCAAGGCAGGCATGCACAACAGGTCGCTGAACACCACCAGGACCAGATGTTGTTGGAAAGGAACAAAGCAGACAGGGCAAATTGACATGGAAAGAGTTGAAGTGGTGAAGGGCAAAAAACAGCCAACCCAATCAAACCCAACAACCACACCACACCACACCACGAGCAAGCAAGTCACCACAAGACAAGACACGACGATGGGGCAAGGCAACACGAAGGCAAGCCGAGACAAGGTTCCACAACACCCACCAACGTTCGTTCCGCTGCCTGGCTGGTTGCCTGTTTTGCTTCCGCTCCTCTTTGCTTTTTGTGGTGTTGCTGTTTTTTTTTTTGTTTTTCTTTTGTCTCTTTGTTGTGATGGCGATTATTAGTTATATCTTTATTGAATGCTCACAGCTGATGAGTCACCGTCGGTGCATTTCTGCTGGCTGGTTGCCTGCTGATCTGATTTTGATTTGCACTCTCCACCACCACGCAAAGCAACGACAAGCAGCGCATACGAACGACCTTCCCTGACACCCCAGAAGAAGCAAGCTTGAAGCAAACGGCGCACCCCAGACAGCGATGTGCTCCATCACGAGCTGCCTCTCATCGGTGCGTTGTGGTGTAGAGGGGTTCTATGGTGGGGTGGTGGGCGTGTCTGTACATTTCACCCAGCTCACGCTCACGCATCGTGCATCACGCGACATCATGTCAACGACACAAACAACAACATGTTGGGTTGGCTGACATTGTTCTTCTTGTCTTTGTTTTGTGTATGACGTGTTGGGCTGGCATAGGCGGCGTGCTGCCTGTGCTCGTCGTCGTGTGGACGATGCGGGTCTGCAACCATGACGCGTGTCGGCTACGCTCTCCTCTTGTTGCTCTCCGCTGTTTGTGGTTGGATCTTCCTCAACCCAAAAGTCTCCTCCGACCTCCAGAAGGTGTGTGTGTGTGTGTGCGTGTGTGTGTGCGTGTGTGTGCGTGTGTGTGTGTGCGTGTGACAGGTGTGCGGCGGTGCGTGCACTTAATGTTGTGGCTCAACAGAGTGCTCACCTTACTCGCCATCCTCTGCCAATAGATGGACAAGTATGTTGGTCACATCTGCAAGGGCAACGAAAACTGCGGTGAGTTTTTGATTCTGTGGTTGTACTTTGGAAAGCACAGAGCTGATGATCATAAGTCGTGAGCGCCGTTGCATTGTGGTTCTTGTTGTCGTTTGTTGCTGGTTGCCTGTTGCTCCTTGTTGCTGACCGCCGCCACAGGTGCTGTTGAAGGCTCACGCCACGTGTTTTGTCGACTCCATGAATGATAATGCAGATCGCCGCTGGGGTGAGCTTGGCGTGTATCGTGTCCTCACGGCCACCGCCGTCTTCCATGCCCTCATGGCCCTCATCCTCATTGGCGTCAAGTCGAGCCGCGATCCACGCGCCGCAATCCACAAGGGGTGCGTGTTTTCTCTTTTCGTATGTATGTGTACGTGTGTGTGTGTGTGTGTGTGTGTGTGTGTGTGTGTGTGTGTGTGTGTGTGTGTGTGTGTGTGTGTGTGTGTGTGTGTGTGTGTGTGTGTACTGGTGCTGTTCGGCCTTTTGTCTCCTTCTCCTCCACCTCATTGCTTTGATTGCGGTTTGCGTGGTCGCTTAAACGCGCGTATCTTCTCTTTGTCCCCATTCCCATGCATCAACAGCTTCTGGCCTGTGAAGCTCCTGCTGCTGATTGCACTCGCCACTGGCGCCTTCTTTATCCCCAACGGCGTCTTCATGGGTGCGCCGCGTGCTTTGTTTATGCTTTCTTGCTTTGTTTGGTTGCTTTGTTTGTTTGCTCTGTTTTCGTGCGTGCGTGTGTTTGCTCTGTTTTCGTGCGTGCGTTTGTTTGCTCTGTTTGTGTGTGTGTGTGTGTGTGTGTGTGCGTGCGTGCGTGTGTGTGTGTGTGTGTGTGTGTGTGTGTGTGTGTGTGTGTGTGTGTGAGTTCGTTGTGTTTGCAACGCATGGCGCTCACGCTACTTCCAATGCACAAATGTATCCGTGTGCACACATCCACCGTCATCCCTTCTCCCGACTGTCAGACCTTGGCTGGGTTGCGCTTGTGTGCGGGTTCCTGTTCATCATTGTGCAGATGGTGCTGCTTGTGGACTTTGCCTACTCCTGGAACGAGGCCTGGCTCGGCCGCATGGAGGACGGAAGCTCGTGCTACAAGTGGGGTGCGTTGACACTGATGTGTGTGGCGGCGGTGATATGTGTGTGTGTGTGTGTGTGTGTGTGTGTGTGTGTGTGTGTGTGTGTGTGTGTGTGTGTGTAGCGCAAAGAGCCTTGCCATACCTTTGATCGATTGATGCGGTTATGGAAGTATATGTGGTTATGTCGTTTCCTACGGTGGCCGACGGAACTTCGCCTTAGTCAGCCATCGGGTATAGCAGGACAGGCGGCACGATTGTGTCACACAATGAGAATATGCCAGCCAGATATGTAGAATCATTACTCAAAGCCGAGTAATAAGGTGAAGACGTATATAATATCCCCTCCAACATTACAAAACGTCCTACTACGCGAGGCTGCCGAAGGAGGATATAGGCTGCCAGTAACCTTTAGTCACCTTGGACTGAACGCGGTGTGTGTGTGTGTGTGTGTGTGTGTGTGTGTGTGTGTGTGTGTGTGTGTGTGTGTGTGTGTGTGTGCAACGCGTGCTCCCTCCTCACGCCATTGTCGTGATCACCACGTCACCCATTCTCCCCGGGTCTTGTTATCTAGGCCTCATCACGTGCTCGTTTGGCGCATACGCCATCGCCATCGCCATCACCGTCTGCTGCTTCGTCTTCTACACCCAGGTCCGGTCACCACGGTGTTGCTGTTGTTGTTGTTGTTGTTGTTGTTGTTGTTGTTGTTGTTGTTGCTGTTGTTGTTGTTGTTGTTGTTGTTGTTGTTGTTGTTGTTGTTGTTGTTGGTCGTCGTCGTCGTCTCTTGTGTGCACGTGCGATTTATCTGACTGAGTGCACCAGACATCATCTTCCATGTGTGCCGTTCCTCTCACATGTCTAACTTCCACTTCCACACCGTTGTTGAAATGCTCGCTTGTTGTGCGTGCACAGGCTGACAACAACCCGTGCACGCTCAGCAAGACAGCGCTTGGTGTCAACATTGGCCTTTCCCTCATCATGACGTTCTTCGCCCTACACCCCCGCGTCCAAGAAGGTGGGGCATGCTTGCTTCGTGGTCCCTGACGTTTGCCGTGTAGCAGCCCTCTGTTTCGTCCAACGACCACCACCACAACGACGACGATGACGACGACGACCACCACCACCACCATGTTATCCTCCACTTTCTGACCATCTCACCTCTTCATCTCTCTCTCTCTATCACACACACACACACACACACGCACGTACGCACGCACGCACGCACACACAACGACAGCACAACCGACGTCTGGCCTGCTGCAGGCCGGCATCATGTCCTTCTACACCACGTACCTCGTCTGGTCTGCCGTCTCAAACGTCGATGGTGCGTTGCTGGTGTGTGTGTTTGTGTGTGTTTGGCCTGGCACTCGTCCTCCATACCTCCAATCTCCTCACCACTACAACCACCACTACAACCACCACAACGTCCATCGCCACCACCACCAACCAGAGCCGTGCGGTATGGGTGTGAAGCCCGATACGACGGCAACGGTCGTTGGCGCCATCCTCACCTTTCTTGCTGTCGCGTACAGCAGCATGCGCACGTCCTCTGCGTCGCAGCTGGGCAAGCTGGGCATGCAGCAGGACGCGAGCGAGCGCGAGAGCCTGATCCTCTCCGACGTGGAGAGCGGTGGCGGCGATGATGACGACAGCAGCGGTGGCGGCTGTGCTGGCGGCGATGACGAGGCTGACGGTGTCAAGTACAGCTGGTCGTTCTTCCACCTCACCTTCATGATGGCCGCCTTCTATCTCATGATGGTCATCACAGACTGGGCAAACATCAGGTGTGTGTGTGTGTGTGTGCGTTGTGGCGTGCGTTGGGATAAGGGTGTGCGTCTCTGCGGCTGCTGTTTCGTCTTGTGTTTCAGCTGCGCCTTCAATTGCTTAATTGTCCGGTGCAATTGAGGTTCCACTCTTTTTCTGCTTTATACTGTATCCCCTTCCATCTATGCCGGCCCTGCTTTTTCGCTGCCTCCTCCCCCCCCCCTCCCTTACGCCCCCTCCCCTTTGCCATTTGCACGTGCATCGTAGGGACGGGCACACCGCCAACGAGAAGGTTGGCAACGGCCTTGCATCAGTCTGGATCCAGATTGCCTCATCCTGGGTCGTTGCGGTGAGTGCATGGCATGACCTGTGTCTCTGTCTCTCTGTCGTGCCTCTGCCTCTCTGTCTCTTGGCACTGTCTTGTTGTCTCGTTCTACCTCAATGGCGTGCGTGCCTCGGTTTGCTTGGACCAATCTATGCGCTGTTGTCTTTGTGTTCTCCAATCACGTTCCGCGCTGCATGTGTCTTGTTCGTTCTCCTCATGCCATTGTCACCATCTCCTCATGCCATCGCCGCCACCACCACTGCATTGCACTGCACGTGTTGCCAGCTCCTGTACATCTGGACGCTGATTGCGCCCCTCTGTCTGCCAAACCGCGACTTCAGCTAAGTGCATTCGCGCAAGCACGTCATGTGCATTCAAAGTGCTGTGCGCACGCTTGCGCCTCGTGCGTAAATGTTGGCACGTCGTTTCTTGGTTCACACCCCTCCCCAATCTCTTATGCACCCCATTGTTGTTCCCCTTACCGGTCTGTTGCCTGCCTCAATCTTTCTTTCGATGCTTTCCCTTTTTCTCTCTGCACACACTGCATTGTTTTGACATGTCATCAGTTATATTGCATGAAGCACACACACACACACACACACACACACACACACACACACACACACACACACACATTCATAACAAACACGCACACAACCGGAAACACACGAGCACACATGCACGCACATCCCCTTACAACCAACACACAAATAAATGAAAGTTGCGCACAACAGGAGAGATGGTGAGGGATAAGAAAGAAAGAGCGAGGGAAGGGAGGTTGCTGCGACACAACACGCACGGCGCGCTAGCAGCGAGAATAACCAGAGGACACAGGAGGTAACCACACATAAATGACAGACGGGGTGCTGTGGAAACACGGACGCAGTGGGTCAGAGGGGGATACACACAATGGAAGCACGACGATGCCAGCCGTCGGCCAAACTGACAGAGCGCTAACATGCCAAAGCAAACACAAAAGGCGCTCACATCACAAACGCACACGCAGACACGGAAAATAACGTGCACATGTGAACATTTACCTGCGTGCAGGGTTGAGAAACCGAACACGTACACACCTCACACGCCATCCATCCATCCATCCATCCATCGGTCATCACCACCACCCTCCTTGATCATCATCGTCATCATCATCATCATCATCATCATCATCATCATCATCATCATCATCATCATCATCAGCAGCAGCAGCAGCAGCAGCAGCAGCAGCATCACTTGAGCCTGGCAGTTCTGCTGGACGAAGCCTTGCGTGCTAGCACATCCAAATCAGACGTGCGCGGGGCGGGTTGCGCTTGCAGTGGCGGCAGCATGCTCGGGGACGGGCGAAGGCGACTTCTGAAACTCGGCACGACAGACACACCCTGTCGCCTGCCGAGGGAACAAGACGCAAGGACATGGGGGGGGGGAGAGAAAGGGGGAGGTGAGCGACATGTGCGAAAGAGCGTGGAGGTGGTGCTGGTGCAGGTGAATGGAAGACAATCCCCACCCTAACTTGGGAAGCGCTGGCGCGCACGCACGCACACACACGCACACACACACACACACACACACACACACACACACACACACACACACACACACACACACACACACACACACACACACACACACACACACACACACACACACGAACAAAGAAAACAACGTGTGGCTCAGCGCAGTGTCACGTCACGTACTTGAACGTTGGCTTCTTGTACTTTGCAGAGTGCGGTGGGCGCTGCTGCGGACGCAGATGGGCGCCTTTCTTTCGTCGGTGATCAAGCACACTCTGCACTCAAACACAGATGGTGGCGGTGGTTGGTCGGTGACGTGTGGGTACGTACAACGACAGTGCGAGTGTGAGTGGGCGAGGCAGACAATCAGCCAGCAGATGGATGGGCAGGCAAACGGACTGCCAGACAGACAGAGCATCCCATGTAAACGCACACACACATACATACATACATACATACATACATACATACATACATACATACATACATACATACATACATACATACATACATACATACATACATACATACATACATACATACATACATACATACATACATACATACATACATACATTCATACACACATACATACATACACACATACATACATACATACATACATACATACATACATACATACATACATACATACACACACACCTTCCAGTTGTTGAGGAATTGGCGCATGGTTGGGGTGACCTCGCGGCCATCGAGCATGCGAAGCGACTGCACCATCACAACAATCTAACACAGCAGCATATGCAGACGCGCATCAGCGTTCATGAGTGCAGAAAGGGAAGCGTGCACCCGCCTTGACATTCACCTTGCGCAGCAACCAAACAAGCGCAGATGAACACCCGCACACACACACACACCTCCTCGCGGTATTTGCTGAGAAGACAAAATGGGTTGCCGTTGACGTTGAGCGTGCCGAGGTGACGGCACTTGCCAAACGCCATTTGTATTTGCTGCATCGCGCAAACGCAGGCGCACGCACACACACATTCATGAATACGTATAAGGAAGGCGATCAGGGCGATGGCAGTTCACAGCAGAGGGCCCTTACATCAGAGCATGCACACACTCACATGCGTACACATGCATACACATGCACATACGCCCACATGCACAGCACCCACACTACCACCACCACCACCAACAACAACAGTAACAGACATGACAGCACACCCCTTCCCGTTGCACACAAGGCAAGCAGCAGCGCACATTAAGGTCGGTGAGTTTGTTGTGTGAGACGTCGACCGTCTTGAGCCCATCAAAGCCCACAAACTCGGACAGGTCGTCAAGGTTGTTTCCCGCCAGATTGAGGTGCCGCACAGACCGCTGCAGTCGTGGTGTCAACACACGTGTGAGTGAGTGTGTGTGTGAGTGTGTGTGTGTGTGGTGTTATGAAAGAGCGTGCAAGGACGCCACCGCCACTGTTGTAGATTCGGTCACTCGGTCCTAACATGGTGCCTGGAAACACAACACACACGCACACGTCACAGACATGCACACAGCAAAAAGTGTACGGAAGCTACGCACCCGCAAGCTGAGAGCGGTTCGCGGGTCCACCAGCAACTTCTCGCCAGGCGGCAACTGCTGGTACTCAATGTGTAACTCCTTGAGGTTGGGAAGGTCGTGCAGGCCCTCCAACACAATCAACTTGTTCCTGCCAATAAATCTGCGCATGTGTGTGTGTGTGTGTGTGTGTGTGTGTGTGTGTGTGTGTGTGTGTGTGTGTGTGTGTGTGTGTGTGTGTGTGTGAGCGCGCGGGGTTTGGTTGTTGCTGCGACACCCTGTACACACACACACACACAACACAAAAACGGGGGAAACTCACAGTTTCGTGAGATGTCTGAGGCGGTTGACGCCCTCTAATCTCTCAATGGCATTGTCCTGGAGGTAGAGGTGTGTGAGGTGGGTGCAGCTGTTGAGGTTTGTGATCTTGCTGATCCGGTTCTCGTACAGATACAGGGTCAGCAGCTTGTGGCATGCGTTGATGTTATCCTGGATGGACACGGTAAGCGCATTAGTGTTTGGGGGGTGAGTGAAAGGTCGCATTGCAGCTGCGCCATCGGTAACCTCCAGCAAGCGCACCAAACGCAAAGAGCAAGCACTGCTCAGCCGTTGTGCACCAATACTACGCGCCTCAAAGAAAGCGATCATGGCAAACTGTGAATATGTACACACATTCACACACACACACACACGCATGCATACACACGCAAACATGCATACACACGCACACACACAAGCATGCATACACACACACACACACACAAGCATACACACACGCACACACACACGCACAAACATGCATACACATGCACATACACAACGATGACATACGAGGGCAAGCAGGTGCTTCCGGGTGAGATCGAGATGGGTGATGCGAGCAACAAAGTCCTGGACGCTCTCGTCCTTGCGTTGCCGCTGCTTCTTGCTGCCACGCGCAGCAATCAGCTCCAACGTTGGAGCCGTCGGCATGGCGAAGGTGCCGTTTGTACTGCTTCTGGTGTGTCTCTGGGCGAGTGTTGCGTGTCACCACTGCTGACACCGTTCTCGGCAACTGCTGATGTGTTGCGCCGATGCCGCTGTTGGCTTTTTGCTTTCTGCGTGCTGGGATTGGCCGGCCCAGAGCATAACACACACACACACTCACACACACACACTCACACACACACACACGCGCACACACACACACACACACTCACTCGCACACACTCACTCGCACACACTGTCGCTCTCAGTCACTCAGCGACTCGCTGCTTGCTCTCAGTCAAGTCACCGCTGTCGTGCTCGCTGTTGTTTGGTTTGCTTTGTGCTCGCCTGCCTTGATCTGTGTCCGATATCCTGGGTTGTCATGGATTCCCCAATGCGCACTTTTTGTTGACGATTGTGTGCGAAACATATATTGCGCACACCGCCCTGCGGTATCTTCAGCTATTTTTCCATTGGAAGAATTGTGTGTGGCTTTCTTCACGCAAAATTCGCCTGCGCTCGCGTGCAGCTGCCTTTTTCTCCACAGCGGCCACCCATGTGAGTGAACACCGCGAGCGGAGATGGGGTGGATATGGGAGGGTGGTCGGTGCACGAGGGTGTCTGTGTGTGTCTCTGTGTGTGTCTCTGTGTGTGTCTCTGTGTGTGTCTCTGTCTGTCTGTGCGTGTGTCTCTGTGTGTGATGGTGATGTGTGCAACACAAGAGCACAGACGCACACACATATATGCATCGTACATGAGCGGCGCGGCACATCCACAACAGCCACCACAACGCACGCGAGATGAACGATGGCATGACAGACGATGATGATGGTGGCTGCTGCTGCTGCTGCTGATGATGATGATGATGATGATGATGATGATGATGATGATGATGATGACCATCGCTTGGTTGATGCTGGATGTGCTGTGACGGACACGGTGTGCGCCTTGTTTGCCGTGATGGACACCGACGACCGTGATAACCACACACGAGGATTGATTGTTGGTGGGCCTGCCACGTGCCAGCATATCCTGTGTCAGCAACAGCCGGGCGTGTGCCGCACATACACAGCAGGTGTGCGGCTGTCGATGGTTCAGCAACAGCAACAGCAACAGCAGCATTGCAGAGGGGAGGCGCACATTTCAGCAGCTTCAAGCCACAACAACCATCCCAACACGTGCAGCAACGCACCGCGCACATGCGCTCTTCCACATTTCATTCACCAATTCGATTGTGTCATGCACACTCGCGCAGACATCCGACTCACCGACTCACGTGCATGCGGTGGCTCTCGTTCCCTTTTTGCCTCGCTCTCGTCCTTTCTCCCTTCGTTTGTTCTCTTTCACAGTTTTGCCAGAGGACTCTAAACCGGCACCATGACGAAGGCACACAACAACATGCTGCCAAACGTGCATCTGCACAAGCACTGGCACAACTCCGTCTGGACCTACCGTGGTGTTGTCAAGTGCCACTTCAACCAGGCTGGCAAGAAGCGCCGTCGCTCTCTCAAGCGCCAGTCCGTACGTTCCCTTCACCACAACTTTTATGCGCGTGTGTGTGTGTGTGAGTGGATGGGTCGAGTGTTGTCTGTGTTGTCGTGTGTTCGAGTCCTGTGTGTGTGTGCACGTATTTGCCTTGCAGTTTATGTGCCGTGCCTGCGTGACAAGCGCTCACGGTACGGTGGCTCGTGTGTGCGTTGCTATTCGTTTTGTGAGTGTAGAAGGCCAAGCAGGTTGCACCCCGCCCCACCGGTGGTGCTCTGCGCCCCATCGCCCGCTGCCAGACGTTCAAGTACAACATGCGTCTCCGTGCCGGCCGTGGCTTCACCCCCCTCGAGCTTAAGGTGTGTGCCGGTCATTGATGTGGTAGGCGGTGTGTGTTGTGGTACATGTGGGTTGTTATTGGGCTGCGTGGTACTTGTGTTATTATCCACTCTGTCTTGTTGACATGTGTTGTGGTAGCTGTTTGTGTGGGGTGTGTGCGTTTCGTGTTGTGTTCGGTTCTGGGTGTGCTGCTTGTGTCGTGCATTCCCTCACAATGAGGATGGTCAACGCGTTCCGTGTCTTTCTTTGTTGTTGTTGGGGCGTCAACAGGAGGCTGGTCTGAGCACCCGCTATGCGCAGACTGTGGGCATCTCGGTGGACAAGCGCCGCAAGAACCGCTCTGTTGAGGCTTTCCAGGCCAACGTTGCCCGCCTCAAGGAGTACAAGAGCAAGCTCGTTGTCATCCGCAAGGGCGGCAAGGACCAGCATGCCGTGGAGCAGCTCAAGGGTGTTGTCATGCCTATTGTGCAGCCCAAGCACAAGATCCAGGTCCGCGCCATCACAGAGGTCAGTCAACTATTTTCCCCACATTGCTCTTGCTCTGTCTTGCTGGTTGTGTTCTTGTCGTGGTTATGGATGTGAGATGGTGAGGCGTTGCGTGTGTCGTGGGTGTGGTCTGTCTGTGTACATGGGTGGCGTCGTGTGTGCTTGTGCGTGTGCATTTGTGTGTTGGGAATGCACTCCTGTTCCTGGGTCCACCACCACCACCACCACTGTTTTTGTTTGTCTCACGGTTGTGCGCGTGCTCGGTGTGTGTGGTGTTGTTGTTGTTGTTTGCGCATCCCCCCTTTTTGCAGAAGGAGAGGAAACGCAATGTGTTCGCGGAGATGCGCCACATGCGCGCCGACGCCAAGCTCGCTGGTATCCGTCTCAAGGTTGCTGCCGAGGCTGCGGCAGAGGCTGCCATGAAGAAGAAGAAGTAAACGCAACAAACGCCAGCTTGTGCTCGCTCGTCTTGTTTGTTTCTACTCTCTTCTTTTCTTTACACCTCTGGTGCCCTGTCTGTCTCCTCGCATGGTTGTCTGCTGCTCCCCCCTTTGTCAAATGCTTTCGCGTACGCCTCCCCAGTACAGCCAAAGCTTAACCATAACCTCTGATGATGGGATCTGATGTTGGAAAGAAAAGGGTGTTGTTGTGTGGAGTGTGATGAACGATGATAGAAAGGGCAATGTGCGAGTGTCACAACGTGGGTAACACGCGATTGAACCGACATGAATGCTTCTGCGTACAAACACACACGGATGATTATGCGTACAGAAGACATACCGCAGCTCACCATTCTCTCGCAGGATCAAACATTGGTTTACATTTCTTTTAGTGTGGTTGTTGATACTCAAGATTGAGTTTGACAGCAGGAGGGCGCGAACGCCACACCTGCCTGGGCAAAAATTGCCACGTTGAGACACCACATTCGTGATGTTCAGTCAGGTCAAGCTGGGCCGCGTGCAATGCCCAACTCTCGCCAACCCCGCAGCTGCTGCGTGATCCAGCATGCGAGACGTGCAGGTAAGTATGCCTGCATTTAATGTCCTTCCGGCATATCAGAAAATTCATCCAGTTTGCACACTTGTGGGTTTCGACAAATAAAAAATGTGACATCAATTTTTTTAATTCTTCGGTTTTTTTTTTTTTGTGTGGGCGAACAACACCACGAACGACCGCGACCACCACCACAAACGACAACAAACGAGCACGACCACAAGACACAATACAATGAGCGTGGCCGCATCACATCACATCACATCACATCACAGCCCCTTTCAATCACTCCCACTTTTCTTCTCGGCGGCCTTCTTCTCCAGCACAGTCTGGAACCACTGCGGCCCAACGGGCGAGTCCTTGGTGCGTGCGGTGAGCACCTCCACCCCAGTCTCTGTAATGAGCAGCGTGTGCTCAAACTGCGCCGACCGCTTGCCGTCAATCGTCGTCGACGTCCACTTGTCCGGCCACGTCTGATCCTGCCACGTCCCTGCGATGGTGCGCACGAAGTGCGTGTGTGCAGTTGGAGGGGAGGAGGAGGAGGATATATGTATGGTGAGTCGGGCATGTGTATTCGTGGGGAAGGCTCAAGCCGACCGTGACTGGCAATGCCTGCTCGCCCATCAGCTGCGTGCTTTCACGCATATTCACACCCATGCACACGCACTCTTTCTCTTACCCAAGTTGATCATGGGCTCAATGGTAAACACGTGCCCGGGCTTCATAATGCCAACTGCCTTGTTCTCTGCAGTGATGAAACACAATAAACACATGCACAGGCAAAGTATTAGCAGAGGAAGAAGAAAAGGGGGGGGGGGCAAAGATGGACAATCACAAGAGAAAGAAGGAAGGATAACATGCAGGGTGGGTTGATGCCAATGAACACACACACACACACGCGCGCACACACACAATGCATGCACG
>NW_004754924.1:715895-719371 GCF_000188695.1 Salpingoeca rosetta | reverse complement strand
CACACACACACACACACACACACACACACACACACACACACACACACACACACACACACACACACACACACACACAAAAGCGGTCAACATACCATGAGGGTGACAAGGGAGGACGTAACCAACGCGCGAGCAACCTCACAAACAAACCAATCACACCAACAAACCAAGCACGCCAACAAGCGAATGTATCGGCCCCACACACCTTGCTGATGATGTTGCCGAGATCGCGGTAACGCATGCCCGGCTTGCCTGGTTGATGAATGGCCATTGGGGGGGGGAGGGCAAAGACAACATGATTGTGAGTGCACATTGAAAGCATGCACAAACAAACAAACAAACAAACAAACAAACAAACAAACAAACAAACAAACAAACAAACAAACAAACAAACAAACAAACAAACAAACAAACAAACAAACAGACAAACAAACAAACAAACGGAACAAACACAGACACACACGCACACACACAAAAGAAACGCACAAGACTTGATGGCCATGTCCAAGCACTCGTAGGTGGTCTTGACGAGGTGGAGGGTCTTCTCATCGACCTCGCCAACCAGGAACGTCTCGTTCAAATCAGCGTGGTAGCCCTTGTGGAACACAGAGATGTCAACTGCACAACACGCAGCAGCACGCGGTGTGTGTGTGTATGTGTGAAGGGGATTGAGATGAGGACCAGGAGGCAGGAAATGTGGGCACGTCGTGCTTCAAATGTGTGAATCACACCCCACACAAACACAGCACAAACACTACAACACAGCACAACACCACGCGGTTGTGCGCACCGTTGACAATGTCACCATCCTGCAGGACGTAGCCATCAGGGATGCCGTGACAGATCACCTCGTTCACCGACCTGAAGACTCAAACGCACACGAGAGAATGATGGAGTGACAGAGCAAAGTGAGTGTACGTCACACCGCAACGTGAGCGTGGACAGCAGCAGCAGCCACGAACACGCCACCATCCATCCATCCATCCATTCATCCATGTGAAAAGGGAGAACACTCACGTGCAGCAAGACTTTGGAAACTGAAAGTAGTTGAGTGGGGACGGGTAGCAGTCCCGCTCAATCGATGCCTGCAAGCACGGTGCAAAACCGAGACGAGATACAGTGCATGAGCTTAAAACGGTGAAGGCTTGCAAGCAACGCACAGATCAAAAGCACATAAACAACGTGATTCACACAAACACACAAAAACGCACACACACACATACACACACATATACACACAAACATACACACATACACACAAACACACAAACACACACACACACATACACACACATACACACATATCAAGGGGACCTCGTGGCAGACGCGGTCGATTTCGTCGGTGGTGATGCCGGGCCGGATGGCGGCGCCGCACGCATCCAGCACCTCCCGCCCAAGCTGACCAACACGTGGTGGTGGTCGTCGTGATCATGGTGGTCGTGGTGGTGGTATGTGGAGGGCATCACAAGTGTACGCGGCAGGAGAGTGGGGGGAATGGTAAGCACAATACGTGGGAGTGGCGATGTGTGAGAGAAGTGCTCATGGCTCGTGCGACAAGATTGCGCGCATACACACACACACACACGCACACACACACACACACAACATGCAGCGCACCTTGCAGACGTGCTTCATCTTTGCAATTTCCTCTTTGCTCAGGCACCGCAGCTTGGACTTGTTCATGGCCTCGGAGAACGGGTAGCCTGCGCCAGTCAGCACAATGCACACGCCCACGCAGCCAACGAGTCAGCACTATCGGTCATATCGTATAGCACATGCAAACACTTTGAATACACAGCACAGCAACAAACGAACAAACACAACAGACACAAGACATACACGCACACACACACAACAGACACAACAAACCCAACATACATAAGACACAAACACAGGAACACTCGCCCGCCTCACCCTCATCGTTGTTGGCGTAGTCCGGGCGTTGGATGTGTTTGGGCACAAGACGGCGAGGTGATTGCTTGTGAGGGCGCAGTGGACCTGAGAACCTGTAGCCTGGCCAGTCCAACTGCACAGACAGGTCCTTTGCTGTTGGTTCGTTGATGTTCATGTCCATGTTATGTGCACAAGGCGTGAGC
Source organism: Salpingoeca rosetta (assembly GCF_000188695.1). NCBI lineage: Eukaryota > Choanoflagellata > Craspedida > Salpingoecidae > Salpingoeca > Salpingoeca rosetta. The sequence continues at coordinate 717,278 of NW_004754924.1, read as the reverse complement.
AAACAAAGCACGGGCCCATAGCCATTTTGTGTGTGTGTGTGTGTGTGTGTGTGTGTGTGTGTGTGTGTGTGTGTGTGTGTGTGTGTGTGTGTCGTGTTCAATGGCATGAACAGGGACGAACGACTCAAATTCACGCGACGAAACGTACGATCGGTGGCGCTGTTCTCCTGCTGGATCTTGGCAGCCTCAAGCTTTGCCTTCTTGTGCAGGGCCTTGTGCTTGGCCCAGTTGGCCTTGAAACACACCTGTTATATCACAGAAAGGAATACATAGTGAGCTGTGCAAGCAAAGCTTTCAGGATCGTTCCCATCAAGGTCCCAGGCAATGACTACAACCGTGTGACATGGCACGAGGCAACGCAACACACACACACACACATGCTGCCTGCAGCGAGTGCCGTTCTCCTCTCCCCACCCCTCACCCTACCCCTCCTCTCTTTCCTTGTTCCTTCGCTGCGCGCACCTGATCGCAGAAGTAGCTGCCTTCCTCGATGTGAAGCTTGATGCATGTCGGGCAACGCATCGTGCCCTCCTTCTCGCATCCTTCCCCAGCACACACGCGCATGTCTGTGGTTTGGTCTGCCTTGGCTTGCTTGCTTTCTCTGTCTCGTGTCTTGAAGAATTGCAAAAATCTTGATGTAATTTTCGGCGGCTCGGCACCAAAGATGACGGTGGTCATTTGTGTCCACTACAATGGCCTGCGATGGCGCCCATGCCACTGCTCTGCCTCATGCTATGCAGTCACAATCACGTCATGCTCACACCAGCCGGTTCTCGATCGCTCGCAATTACGTCAGGTCACCTTGCGGTAGTCAAGAAGCAGCTATCTAGCAAGCGAGAAGGGCTTGTTGTGTGGGTGCATGATGTGCAACCGCGGCACCAGCACCAACACCAGCACCAGCACCAGCAACAGCAACAGCACCAGCAGCACCAGTAGTCGGACCTTGTGCATGCGTGCAGCAACGCATGCAAGCATGCTCCCGCTCGCTGTGACAACCAGAAATGGCGCACCTCCTGCTGCTTCTCCTTTTTCTCCTTCTTCTTCCCCTCCCCCCCCCCTTTCCCACCCAAGCACTGCGATGCCTGTGCCCTGTGCCTGTGCCTGTGCCTGTTTCACAGAAGAGGTGCGTGCTTTCACTTTTCCAACCACACGCCAGAGCGAAGGGACCTTTGCTGCGCACTTGCGAGTCTCCCCTTCTGCTCGGTTCCTGCTCCCTCTTCGGCGCGAGCGGTTTGTTTTGCCTCCCAGCTCAACACCAGCGCCACTTTCTGCTCGTGCGCGAGGTTCAAGCCCCCATCACCAGCCCAGCTGTCTTGACGCTTCTGCTGACACCCGGCCACATATCGGCTTTCGTCTCGTTGCCATCACAAGGCTCAGCTAACC
>NW_004754924.1:693395-710895 GCF_000188695.1 Salpingoeca rosetta | reverse complement strand
CACGGGCGCGTCTCGTGTAACCACAATGTCGTGGGCAGTGTGGATCATCCACCTCACATCCACGCATCGCTTCAAGCCAGGGCGATGCCTTGGAGACCATACATGAAGGCCTTCACATTGACTGAGAGCACGTTGTTCTCGCCCGCAACCGAGTAGCCACCCTCCTGCACGACAACAATCGGGGTGGTGGCAAAGGCAGCGCTGATCTTGGCTCCCATCTGGTGGAAGTCGGCCGTGTCCAGCAGGAACTGGCCCTGTGGTGCATGTGCGACAGCGGCGACCGTGGTGGAGGTGGTGGTGGAGGGGATGATAGAGGAGGTGACGGTGTAATGGTCAGACACGAGAAACAATGCAAGCACTCATGGACCCCACGTACGTACACACACACGCACACACACGCACGCACGCACACATCACACATCACACACACACACACACACACACACACACACACACACACACACATCACACATCACACATCACACATCACACATCACACATCACACTCTGACCTCTGGGTCTGCGCGGGCGGTGTCTGTGCCGAGAGAGATGAGCAGCACATCTGGCTTAAACTCTGCGATGCGCGGCAGGGCCTGCTTCTCGAGCTCGCCATTAAACTCTTCACCGGTCGTGCCAGGCGGAAGCGGCACATTCAGGTTGTAACCCTCGCCTTCACCTACCATGCACACATGCACATGAACCAGCAAGGGAAACGGCAGGAGAAACAGCGTGAGTAACTGAAGATGAGGCACAGACCTTGAGGAAATGAGCGCACAAGCAACAGAAACACGTGCACAAGTGCACACACAAACATGCACACAAACACACACATACACACACGCGCACACACGCACGCATACGCACGCACATACACACGCATGCACACACACACACACATGCACACACACATGCACACACACATGCACACACACGCACACACGCACACGTACACGCACGCAAGGCAATGCATCACATGGCCGACACACCTTCGCCGTGCTCCGTGCTGAAACCAGCCCAGAAGGGGTACTCAAAGCGAGGATCACAATGCAGGGAAACAAACAGCACATCGCTGCGGGCATAGAAGATGTCCTGTGTGCCATTGCCGTGATGGAAGTCGACATCAAGGATCGCTGGGCGCTTGCCCTTGGCCAGAGCTTGCTCGGCAGCCACGGCCACTGTAGGTGACATGGCGCAACAACGTGGCAATGCAGCATGAAATGGATGAGGGGAGGGTTGGAAGCTGCAGGCGGGTATCTTGTGGCATACGGATGCAAACTCCAGTTATCTCATGTCGTGCGGACACAAATCAACGTTTTTGCACATCAACGCACACCAACATCCACGCACACGACAACCAAGGACACAAGTGCAAACAGGCCAAGCAGACACACAGGGGTGCACAAAACAAGCTGCGTGTCCAAAACAAGGCTGAGCATGACCATTAAGCGGTGTGATGTGGCTCACCGTTGTTGAAAAAGCAGAAGCCACCAGCAATGTCGCGGCTGGCATGGTGACCAGGTGGACGGCACAGGGCATAGGCGATACGGTGCTGCGCCTCCTCAAGCACGACCTCAACGGCATGTGCCGCACACTGAGCAGCCCAGTACGCCGCCTTGAAGGTGCCCTTGGTCATTGGCGATGTGGCGTCCGACACGAACATGCCCAGTGCATGGGCGATGTCGGCGTCCTCGTTCTCGAGGATCTCCCTCACGTGCTTGAGCCCTTCCGTGCGCATGCGCCCCACAGCAAATGTGTCCACGATGAGGGGCTCGTCCGTGGTCTGCGTTTGCCGCTGGAAGCGGTCGTATGCGACACGCAGCACGTCGTACAGGTCTTGTGAGTGTGTGCGCAGGATCACCTTCTCGCCCAAGTCCTTGGCCTCCCGCAGCGCGAAGACGTCCGTGTTCTCTTGCAGCATGGTGCGAATGGCTTCACCGCGCAGCCGGATCTCGCTCATGCGTGGCGCATGCGGTGGATCGTGCTCATCCATCGCTGGATGATGAACAGCAATCACGCTCATCGTGCTGGTGTGCTGGGGTGCCAGTGACGTGCTGCGGGCTTGGAGGAGGTTGCTGTATCGTGTTGTGTTGTGATGTGTTGTGACACGAGAAGAGGTGTTGTGCGACGAGCAGGACCACGCAGCAGTTCAAGTCTGGAAAAGTGGCCAATAACTTTCATGCATTATCTGCACTCGAAATACACACACCACACCAAACAAACCAAAGAGGAAGAAAGACACAAGATGGCGACAGGCAGCTCACCATGGGAAGGTGTGTGATGGTGTGTGTGTCTGTGATGGTGTGTGTGTGTCTGTGAGTCTGTGTGTGTCTGTGTCTGTGTGTGTGTGTGTGTGTGTGTGTAACTCTGGTGGTAGTGGCTGACACTTTGTCTGCTCATGCACAAATGTGTAGCAAAGCACCTCAGGGTGCGACAGCTGGAATTGGAGTTGGAAGCCAACTTTGAGAAGCTGCGCAACTTCAACCAGCTCAAGTAAGAGTCACAATAATATTGTGATCTGCCATTGGCGTGGGTTTGTTTGCGAGCTTGGTTGTGTGTGTGTGTGCGTGCCTGCGTGTGTATATGCGAGCTTGGTTGTGTGTGTGTGCGTGCTTGTGTGCTTGTGCCATGGCAGCCCGGCTCTTGTTGTCGTGCTGATCTCTGACTGTGATTGCACCTGCACATGTGCGTGTGTGCAAAGACGCAGCGATGATCCCCTTCGAGACATTCACAGTGTGTACGCCGAGATTCAAAACTGCCTGGACGAGGTGCGCATGCGTGCGTGTGTGTGTGTGTGCGTGTCTGCCTCTGTCTGTCTGTCTATCCGTCCGTCTATCTGTCTGTCTGTCTGCTTGCCTGCCTGTTATCCTTTGCGTCTGCGAATGGATTGACGCCGTGTTCTGTGTATCGTTTGGATTGACGCTGCTTTCCTTCGTATGCTGCGAGTGCAGTTTTCTGTATTGACGAGCGAGATGGTTGGCCTGGCGGGCGAGGCGAGAAGTCGAGTCACCGTCGTCAACCAGCTTGCACAGAAGGAGACGGCATATCACCGACAATTTGCACGAATCAAGGTTCGTTGGTTTTCATGTGTGCGTGTGCGTGTGTGTGTGTGATGTGTGTTTGTGCGTGTGTGTGTATGTGTGTGTGTGTGTGTGTGTGTGTGTGTGTGTGTGTGTGTGTGTGTTCGTTGTGTTCGATTCTCAAGTCATGAACCTGCACCAACGCCCTTGTCCCCCCACCACACACACACACCTGACAGCAAAGCATCAAGGCGCAAATGGAGAAGGAAGACCTGCTGGACAATGTGAAGAAGACGATCAAGTGAGCCCATCATGCATACCGTGTACAGGGCGCTATGGGCAGTACTTTTCGTATCACCCCACAAACATAAATACACGCACACACGCACACACACGCGCGCGCGCGCGCGTGCAGAAGTGCAATGCTCACGGCCACTTCTTTGTTTTGCAGTGACCATCATTCTGGATCGAGAAATGAGGATCTGTACCTCAAGGAAAGTGATCACATTCGGACATCCGACCGTCTCACCGACGACATCTTGGGGTAAAGACACGTACTAACGGTCTTCATGTGTGTGTGTGACTCGGAGTTGGCTCTGGGAGTGACTGCTCTGTGCATGCGAGTGCAAACTCGTGCTCCTCCTCTGCTCACACACGCACGCACATGCACACGCACGCACACGCACGCACACACGCGCATAACCACGTCCCTCTATGTCGCAGCATGGCTGCTGGTGCGCGGAATGCGTTGCAAGACCAGGCGTCACGAATCGACAATGTGTTTTCCAAGCTCTCCACGACAATGAACAAGTTCCCCGTCATCAACCAGCTCAGCAAGAACATTGACCTGAGGAAGAAGCGGTCAGCCATCATTCTCGGCTCCGTCATCGCCACTTGCGTCGTCTTCTCCCTTTGGTACATCATGTACTGAGGCCAGCCTCCGTAAGTGCGCGCGTGCCAATGTGTGTGTGTGTGTGTATGTGTGTGTTTGTGTGTGTGTGTGTGTGTGTGTGTGTGTGTGTTTGTGTGTGCATGGGTGTCTATATGTCTCAATGCATGTCTTTGCGTTGCCCCCGACTTGCAGTGCACTCTGCCACACCCCTCTTGTGCTGCTTTGCTGTCGGGATTTCATCGATGGTTTTCGCTGTAGCTTTTACTGGTCAAACAAACTCACTGTCACTCATCACTCATGTGAACCCACCGCCCTCGCGCGCCTCGCATCTGCCCATCCCCACAACGCCAGCGTGTGGTGTGGTCGCGTGCGGCTGTACCTTGCGCGAAAGGGATCACTCGCTGTTGGCCACGCCACCTTCGGTCAGATTGAAGCTTGCGTCCTTCTCCGAGAACCGGGACGAGCACACAAGCTGGTTGTGGGTGTAGTTTGGTGTTGGATGGCGTGCGTTACGCGTGAGGGGCGGAAGGCATGGATGTGAGAGTTGAGTTTGTGATGCGAGCGTTGAGTTTGTGATAACGTGGATTCAATTCATATTTGCCTGTGTGCATGCGAATGATGTTAACTGCTGTGGCCAGGATGTACCTGGCAGTGCTGAATACGTGTACATGTACATCAATCCCTCTCTCTCCTCCCCCCCCCGCCCAATTACACCTTATCCTAGCGTAACATTGTCTGTCATACCTTGGCAAAGCGTTGCTCGCCGCTGCCTTTGCGCAGGGAGAGGCGTGTTTGCACTGCATGTGCCAGGATGTGGCCTCCAACAGGCTGTGTGCATGTATGTGTGTGGGGAGGGGAGTCATGTGTGAGTCGGGCGGGAGTTTGGATGTGTATGTATGTATGTATGTATGTATGTATGTATGTATGTATGTATGTATGTATGTATGTATGTATGTATGTATGTATGTATGTATGTATGTATGTAAGTCGAGTGGGAGTGTGTGTGGTTAAAGTGCTTTGAGCCGCGTCCATCTCAACAAAAGTGAAAGCGCATCCGTAACCTTCTTTGGGTCGGAGACGAACGACATTGTCGCGCCTGGATCTGAGCACATCTGAGACAACGACGAGCACAGCATCCCGCATGCATGTGAACGGTCAACGATGGATGGCACGAGATGACCAAATGCTTGCAGCAACAATACAGCAAGAATCACGAGGTGTCTTTCCACAGCACATGCATGAGCTGACCTGGTTTGTGAGGACGACAGCAAGGTTCCATTCCTCGGCCAGCCGCTTGATGGCAGCGAGGACCTGGTTCAGCATCTGTTGTCGCTCTGCGAGCTCGCCGCGGCCGCAGTAGTCGGTGCGGAACGTGGCCATAATGGAGTCGATGATAAGGAGGCGGACGATGCCAGCCTCTTGCGCAAGAATGGCACCAACATCGGCCATCAAGGTGGCCTGTTGTGAGCCAAGACAGAACAGCGGGAGAAGGACGTTTCGCCAGCCAAAGAGAGGGCGCAGACATGAGTGAGTGCATATGAGAAGGACTGAAAGTCTATGCGTGCTTGCAGTGAGAGAAATGTGTCAACGAAACACGTGCTATGGATCTTTGATTGAGGTTGAGCGTGGGATGTATGTGATCATGCGTTCGAAGCATAACACCACAGACCAGTTGCTCGCTGTTGTATGCGCGACAGAAGTAGACGTTGTTGAGAGCTGCCTGGTAGTCAACGTTGAAGCGATCGCAGATCCCCTCCAGGCGCTCCGGCCTGAAGGCGCCCTCTGTGTCAATGTAAATCACCTTCCCGCCAGAGTAATTCGTCTCATCTGTTGGCACTTGCGCAGAGATGCACTGCCAGACAGTAGCGAGTGGCGAGTGACAGGACAACACGCAGGTGGATGTGATGTGAGCACAGTGTGAGCGCGTGCGTTTGATGTTGAGGTGTGGAGCGCTGATGGCATCAAGGAAGGAAACGCTTATCCAACGCACTCGATAGCCCAACATACTTGAACCCCTTCCACTCCACTCCTCCACTCCTCCACTCTTCCGCTCCTCCACTCCTCTACGCCTCCACACCAAACGACCGTGTCCCATTCAAACGCCCACGTCTCACTCACCAAGGTCATGCAGATTTGCGACTTGCCAGTCCTGTACTCGCCATGGATCTACAAGCAAGTGGGTGCAGCGCGCAGGCATACCAAGGGTTAGGCATTGAAACCAGACGCCCGAGTACAGAAGCAGGGTCACGGAACAGAGGAATGCAGACATATGTATGTATGTGATGTTGCTCTTGCTTGCGCCCCAAGCCAGCGTGTCGTGTTGGTACCTCACCTCTGTGATCTGCTGGCTCTCGATACCGCCGCCAAGGATGGCGTCAAGTTCCTTAGCGCCGGTGGAGATGAAGAACACCTGCTGACGTGCCTCGAGAAAGTTAGCGGCAGTCACAAACGGGGAGTCGCCAACTGCGAGCTTCTTTGCCGCGTCCAGAACCTAGAAAAAGTGGGTGTGCGAGTGTGCGCGTGAGTGTGTGTGTGTGTGAGGACCAAGAGTGTGTATGTGTGTGTATGTGTATGTGTGTGTATGTGAGAGCCAAGAGTGAGCGAGGGAGTGGATGATTGAAGGAGTCGGGGTATTGGAGCATGGCTGAATGCCGTACGAGTGAAAGCAGCCGGATTGACGTCGCACAATCAACTCAAACACGACAATCAGCTCAAACAAGACAAGCACACACACACACACATACACACCTTTTCGACTTTGGCTTCGGAGAAGCCTTTGAGCTCCTTGAGCTTCTTCGGGTGAATGAGAATGACCGACTTGACCGTGAAGAAGCCCGCGTTCTTGAGTTTGGTGATGTCTGACATGCTACATCAAAAGAGGGGACAAATGAGGGCATGCAAAGGACGTGAGAAGAGATGTTGTGTTTGAATGGCAGCACATTGGCAAGCAGGCTCTCAAACAAACAAGCCGGCCAATCAGCAAGACGTCCGCCTTGCGTCGCACACACACACACATACACACACATACCCAATGCCGACGGTTTGGAGCTTCTCGATCATATCCAGCTCCTCTCCCTCGCCCTCCTCCATGGGGATTTGACCCTCAACTTCGGTTGCCATCGCGCCGGTCGTGTGTGTATGTGTGCGGAAGAGAAGCTGTTGGTGTTATGCAGCGTGATATCAGCGGGGATTGTGGAGGGCAATGCGTCGTTCTGTTGTTGTTTCGCTGGCGGTGCTCTTGTGTGCGGTGTAGTTGACTCGATGTGCAGTTGGCTTGAACCGTGGTTGATGGAAATGACCATTGCTCAGAAGCAGCGCCAAGTTGCAAACGCATCGGACGCGCATGGTCTCATGGTAGGGTAATCGCTGGAGAACAGCGTTGCGAGAGCAACAAGAACAACTGCCAGTGTGCAGGGAATTGACAACGGAACTATGTGTGCACAGGTGCATGGATGTTTTGTGCAGTAGAGAGAGGGTGTGTGTGTGTGTGTGTGAAAGGTTCGTTGTTGGTGGTTTATTTTGGCGGGAAGACCCCCTTGCCATCATCAATTCATTCTTCTTTACAGTCGCGAACGCGTGCACAAACGTCAACAAACGTGTGCAATTGGTTTTCCCGCCAAAACGAACAACAAAATGGGAATGAACGGCTGAATGTAAATGGAGGACACACTTATGGCATGTTGTTCGCGCCGACTGTGTGTGCTTCGACATGACATGCAGCACAAGCAGCAAACTACAGCGCAAGTCTTCTTTGGCGGCACTGCGGTCGGCCAATGTTGCACTTGTGGCTGGTCGCATTTGCAAGCTGTCGTCATCCTGCTCGCAGAACCGGTGCACAGCCCAGAGTACAACACCACGAGACAAGAGGCAATTAAGCAAACAGCACGACACATCGACCTGAGGAGCCGCCTGCTTGCACAACCAGAGCACAACGACAAGCAACGACAAGCAACGACAAGCAACTACGAGCAGCACAGCCATGGAGAAGCGCGTCTCCGCTGTGCTGGATTGCGACGAGAGCGGCGAAAAGGCTCGGCTCGCTGTCAAGGCAACAGAGTATGCGAAACAGCAAGCGCTTGGCGAAGAAGAGCTGTACTCTGCTGCTCGACGCCTCTGGAACCACACAATCACCCTGCCAATCAGCAAAGACACATGTCAAGGTATGGTTCCACCAAACCATACGCGCGTGTGTGTGTACGGTTGGCACGCACACACTCACACACTCACTCACCCCCCATCAGCTAACACATGCGCTCTCAAAACACCACATTAACATCCAAGCACACACACACACACACATACACGCACACACACACACACACACACACACACACACACACACACACACACACACACACACACACACACACGCACACACACACACAACAGTTCGAACAGAATGTATGCACCTGCTGATGATCCATGGCCCAAGCCACAATGACGGTGTTCGACAAAGTCAAATGGTCAGGTGTTACTTTGACCATTACAGTGTGACATGCTCACTCGGCTTTGGACTGTCATTACCCGCGTGATTGATACCACATGCAGTCCTCAACTCACTGGTGGACTTGCCATCACATTTTGTGTGCGCGCGCGCTCTCTCTGCCTCTCACTCTCACTCACTCACTCACACACACACACACAACACAACACACGCACACACACACACACACACAACACAACACACACACACACATTGACACATCATACACACCACACACACACATACCATACATTGCACAGTCGATTTGCATGGGCGTGGGTACGTCGTGGTCCAAGCTTGGCGACTCTGGCGCAGCACTGCAGGCCTTTGATGCTGCATGGGCAGTGTCACAACAAGGCACGCTGCACGATGACAACAAGACACAATGGCTCCGGCTGTTGGAGCTGCGAACGCGGGCAGCGCTTGCACAGAAGGAATACCAGAAGGCGCGTGTGACCCTGCAAGAAGCTGCCGCTCTGCTGCAAGCTGGTAGCCACCAAGAGCGCGTCATCGCCATCATGCATCGCTCTGCACTCACCTGCTTGGAGCACAAGGAGCACACACTGGCACACGAAACCCTCTCCCTCATCCTGAACCACGTGAGCCACGCGAATCAGAAGTGTCAGGTGATTCGCGCCATGTCTTGGTGCACGCTTCAGCTTGGTCAACCTGACAAGGCTCTGGCCCTGATCAGCGCCATTGAAGTCGATGCGATCTCCCCAACCGAGTATGCACTGAGCCTAGGCCTGAAATCACGCATTTACACGACAGCATCAGATTCCGCCGCCCCCATCCTCAACGGTGTGTGTGTGTGTGTGTGTGTGCGTGTGTGTGTGTGTGTGTGTGTGTGTGTGTGTGTGTGTGTGTGTGTGTGTGTGTGTGTGTGTGTGTGTGTGTGTGTGTGTGTTGGTGTGTGTTAGCGTGTGTAATGTCTGCTGTGAGTATGCACAACGGTGTTGGTGTGCGCGCGCAACTGTGTTGGTGTGCGTGCGCATCGGTGCTGGTGTGCGTGCGCGACTGTGTTGGTGTACGTGCTTGTGCGTGTGTGATGTCTGCTGCGAATGTGCGCGTAGCTGTGTATACATTGTGCTTTGTGAAGAGGTTGCATCATCATCACCCCAGCCGACCTGTTTCCACAGACAACCAACTGCTTCACGCCACCCCCGTTCCGTGACAAACATCATGCGTTCACATCCCACTTGCGTTTGTGGTGTCTATTTGACAGGCTTGGGGTCATTGTTGCGACGCCCACCAGACGCGACGGTGCTCTTGGACGTTGTTAAGGACATGTTGCAGGCCCTTCGCGATCACCCGTATGTGCACGACACATGTCGCTGCTGCTGTCTTCACTGCTGCTGTAGATGCTGCTGACGACGGCTTGCTTCACTGTCCCTGCGGATGTTGATTGTAGGAAAGTTGAAAGCCAGCACCTGCTGGAAGCTGCCCACATGCTACAGCAGAACCTGCATTCAAGCGACACCAAGACAGCGGCACTCACCCTTCTGCTCAGCGCGATGCTCGACCAAAAGCGAACGACAGACATCCAATCCCTCAAAGGTACGTTTCTTCGTGGTCTGCACAACCACTGCCACGACTGACACCTGGTACTGTGTGACAGGAAAGCACGCAGCTATGTACTTGGAGCGTGCCTTGAACCTGCATGCTTGTGTTGTTGCAACAGAGATGGTTGATGCGCAGCTGTGGAAGCAGTTGGTGCACCAGGAGCGTGTGCGCCTTGCCCTCTGGAACGCAGCCGCCAACGCCATTCAGGTGACAACACTATCAGTGTGTCCCTCGTGCCAGACAACGTGCATGTCACTGCTGGCTTGTTGGAGCTCAGCTCACATGTGTGTTGGTGTGGTTGTGCGTGTATGCGTGTGTGTTTGCACATGCATGCGTGTGTGTGTGTGTGTGTGTGTGTGTGTGTGTGTGTGTGTGTGTGTGTGTGTGTGTGTGACTCACCAACAGGAAGAGGACGTTGACCGAGCGCTGCAAGCTCTGAACGTCGGCAACTCAGCAAATATCACGACAAGCATGTCATCAGAGGACGGGACGCAGTGGCAGGTTTGATGTTGCATCCTGTTGTCCACATCCCGCTCGTTGGTGTGGTTATGGGAGGAGGGACATTGGGTATCACAGCCAACGCTTCCACCTGCGTGAACGTGTGCTGACTACGATATCCGCAGCCGGCCATGTACTATTTCATCGCCACACACAGACCCACGTCATCGCCACCCACTCAGCCGAGTCCTTGCCATATGCAACCGACCACCTTTCTTGCAGGCGATGCGAATCTGGTGTCTGCTGCGACTCAATCGGCTTGATGAGGCCAAACTTGCACTGCAGCAAGCACGCTCCAGCAGGAGCAGCGATCGCAGCCAGTCCTCATTGCGCCTGTCCTACCTCTCGTTTCGCCTGTACATCCTCTCCAAGGACGAAGAGAACGGTGAGTTGTGTGAGTGGAAGAGGTTGATGTGTGTTGCTATCTGTACGCAACTTGGGGTGCAATTGCCCTTTAGTTGCCACTGTGTACCACCGTGTGCAACTTCTTTCTTCGTGCACAGCGAAGTCTGCATGTGTGCGTGGTTGCATGCTGCTTTGTGCGTTGTAAGTGCACGTATGTGTGCGTTTGTCGATGGCTTCATGTCCCCGAATTCACTGTGAGCAACCTCATCGTCAACATGCACCCGTGCTTAGCACGAAAGGCACTGCTTGAACTGATCAGTCACCAGGAAGGAGAAGGCGCGAACCAAGGGCCAGAGAGCAAGCTGGGGCTGCTGAGCTTGGCGTTTCAAGACTGCTTCGAAGCGTCTTCGCGCCAGTGCGCTCGGACTGTCCTCAAGGTACGACTTGCGGCAGCCGTTGTACAAGCACAAACACATGCAGTCCACGCAGTGCACACTCTGTTTGATGTTGGCCATGCCAGTCAACATACTCCCACGGCGTTGTTGTGAACCCAAGTGCACACACACACTCTCTCTCTTTTGCACACACTTGTACACACACTGCATACGAGCTCAAACATGCACACACTTTGAAGAACACGCTTATTTGCACCTACACGCCGATTTCAAGCATGACTGGCTCCATCGCTTAAACCTGTCAAATGCTCACAATCATGCTAACAACATACAGGCGCTTGTGGAGGAGAAAGCGCCACACCAGGTGTTGCTGTTGAGGTGCCATCTTCGACTCATCATTCGAGAACTGAAGAGCCTGCCAACAGTCGTGTAAGCTTTGTGTGTGCTGTGTGTGTGTGTGTGTGTTAGCGTTTGCATGGACTGCTTATGACAAGGGTGTGCCAGAGTGTGCCTAGGTGCGTGACTTGCTTCTCATGCTCTCACACAAGACATTTGCCTGCTTACATTTCTTGGTGTTAGCTCAACGTCACTGCTGGACGACGTGACATCAACCGGCAAACAGGGTTTGTCGTGTTGCTTGAGCGTGCGTGCGTATGTGTGAGCGCGGAAGTGTGTGTGTGCATGTGAGGGTGAGGGTGTGAGGGTGTGGTACGCCCTTTTGTTTGTGGTACGCCCTTCTGTTTGTGTTTGTGGTACGCCCTTCTGCTGCAGGTTTGCGGCACTGCTGTCTGCATTGCTTGCATGTGATTCACCCCTTCCTTGGTCTGCCAAAACCAGCACTGGCTGCGTGTCGTCAACAGGGATCATGCGCTCAACAGCAACAACAGCAACAGGAAAAGCACAGCGCGGAGGACAAGGCATTGGACATTGACTGGTTTGCCCGGATGAGTGAGTTGCTTTGGAACAATTGCACGTGCGTGCAAACTGCGTTGAAATGATCCCCACATGCACAACAACACCGCCTGTTGCTTGCAAATGCGTTTGTGCGTGTGTGTGTGTGGTGTATGTGTGTGTGGCGTATGTGTGTGTGGTGTACACTCACACACACACGTACACACACGTACACACACACTCACACACACTCACACACACTCACACACTCACACACCACACACATACACACGTGCACATGACGCCAGCCTGGAACATTGCTGTACATGTGAGTCGTGTGGTGGAGCCCAGGACTGCGGCACCGCTGTTTGAGCTGAGCTTTCAGGTTCGTGAAGATGAGGTTGTATCTCTCACAGGTGCAGCAGTTTGCCCGCAACACATACGCACACGCACTTTGCATGCATGCACGTCACATAGCACCACAGCACACACACACACACACGCACGCACACACACGCGCGCACACAGAGCACACGTACAAAACAAACCCAAACACACATCCACATCTCGCCCACTTGTTTCCCTCATTCATCAAGCCTCCCACATCAACCGCCTCGGCTTGCGTGCAGTTTGATGACATGATGTCAAAGCCCGAAGCGCGGCGGCGAAAAGCGCGCTCATCACTACTGGCGGCAGCGTGCTATGTCAGCCGCACGAAGGAGCGACACACGCCTTCGCACGCCGACGCAATTCACGCCCAGCGCGCCATCGAGGTGTACCGCTCGGCGATTCTCGACGACGGCTCAGCCACAGCGTCGTCTGCATCTGCACCGCTGCTGTCATCGTCATCGGGTGATCCGGCCGCCACATCCGCACGACGCGAACGCGACAAGATCCTGGCCATCATTCTCCAGTTTGACATTGCCCTCACCATCAAGGACAACGAGCTCCTCAAGGTTGTTGGTGATGCGACCATATGTGTACGTGTGTGTACGTGTGTGTTTGTGCTGGGGTGGAGAGTTGGTGATTGTGGTTGATGTGTATTGCGTAGTGTGCAACGTGTGATGTGCAGTGTGCAATTTGGTGTGCATCGTGTGTGTTGAGCGCGTTATGATCTCAGGTTCACTGCGGGCTCTGTGTGATTGCAGGTGTGGCAGGAGGCGCGTGGTCTCAGCAACCCACTCACGTGCTACGAAATCTTAGCTGGTGAGTTTGAGAGCGTGTGCTTGCCTTTTGTGTTGTGGGAGAAGGGGAAGACAATGGCGTGCGTGTGGGGTTGTACCACAAACTGCAGCCAAGCAAGCAGTGGTTTTACGGTCAAGGTCCACCGCTTGTCGTGTGACACAGGTCTGGCGCTGAGCCACGGCGATAAGCAGCTTGCCCGCAGCATCCTCCACGAAGGCATTGTCACCGACACGGACAGCTTCACAGACAAAACGTAAGATCGCAGTGTGAAGCGTGCCCCTGGTGGCGTGTTTGTGTTTGTGTTTGTATTTGTGTTTGTATTTGTGTTTGTGTTTGTGTTTGTGTGTGCGTGTGCGTGTGCGTGTGTGTTTGTGCTTGTGTGTGTTTGTTTGTGTGTTTGTGGTTGTGTTTGTGTGCGACTTTATGTGTGCATGTGTATCGAGCTGCGTCTTTGCCATCCTGACATGTATATGTGCAGCTGATAGAGTCTCATGCTTCAGCCCATGGCTCATTTTGTTTCCACATTGTCCAACCAAACCCAACAGGCCGCTGTTCCGCAGCATTGCGGACATCCTTGCCCAGTTGGGGGACGACAGTGCCACACTCGAAATTGCACGCACCTTGGCCACAAACATGGAGAAGAAAAGCGCCACAATACTACCAACGCCGGTACCCACAGCGAACCCATACCTGTCTGTGTGCGCATGTGTGTATGTGTGTACATGTGCGTATGTGTATACATGTGCCTGTGTGTATACATGTGCCTGTGTGCCTGTGTGTATATTGTGTGTGCGTGTGTGCCTGTGCGCGCTATTTTTTTGAGTCATGCGCGCTGATTCCAATTGCCAACTTGTGTGGCTGTTGACCTTGATGCACAGGCTGCTGAGGATATTTTGTGTGTCATGATCAAGGTTGGTGGTTGCAGTTCCACTTTGGAAGTGACGGGCTATGCGGCGAGCTCATTATATACACGCAGTGCTGCCTGTAGTGCTTTTTCGTGGTGATTGTGCATTGCTGATGTGCAAAAAGATGGGTCTCTTATTCTCTCCCTCTGGTTGCGCTGCGCCTGCTGCAGGTTTGGAATCGAGGCATTGAGTGCTTCTCACGGCAGGACCGCAACATGGCGCGTTCGCTGTGCTCCGTGTCGCTGCGACTGCTGAAATGTCTTCCAGTGCAACAGCGCGGCCCCTACTCCACACACATGTCCACCAACTTTGCCAAGATTGTTGCCACGCGCACATGACTTGCGAACAAAGGCACTTGCATTGTCTCCTGGGTGCTTTGTCTTTGGTGTTGTGCGATGGATATGCAGGATATGGGGGGGGGGGGGGTTGAGGTGTATTGTCAATGGATCGCAACACAATGAAAAGAGCAAGGAAGCAAGGAAGCGAGGCAGCGAGGCAGCAAGGCAGCAAGGCGCATTGGGTGTGTACAGACAATGCGAGGGGCGAAGGAGATAGAAATATACACAGAGAGGAGAAATGACGCTGGTGGAATGTGTCAACTGCTCCTGCCAACGGGCATCAACTACACTCACAGGCACACCTCTTTGATGAGGGTGGCATGAATTGGACTATGTGGCGAGGAAACCAGGAGAGGCGGTGTCAACATGAGCAGTAAACAGGTCGCCTTTGGTGTTTCCAAACGCCAGCAGCCTGTCAGGTGGTTAATTGCACAATGAAAAAGCAAACGAGGGTGTGAGTGTGGGCATGGACAGGTAAGTAGATGTATGAGCAAGTGGATGAGCGAGTGCATGCCGTGAGTGAGTGGCTGAGTCAATGGATGAGCAGACCAAGCGCTCGCTCATCAGTGCGTTGCCATTCAGCAACATAACACAGAGTCGTGTATGCGTAACCCCACCCATCGCGTGTTGTGTCACAGCACGTGGGCGCCCGCTCCAAGTACATGGTGTCAAGAGCACTCTGTGCGTCAACGCCCCATAACCTCACGGTTGAATCCTTGGAGCAGGACACAAACAGCCTGGATCGAAACCAAGATGGTCAGCGGGAAAACATTGTGGTGCATGGCCGTCGCCACGTGTTAGAAGCAAGTCGATGGTTAATTCAGGTGGAATGAAGTACAATGAAGGACGTGTAGCACCGCAGATTACGGACAGACAGACAGGCGGACACACACACACACACACACACACACACACACACACACACACACACACACACACACACACACACACACACACACACACACACCGCTCGTTGATGAAGGAGCAATCTGAGATGCCTGATTCGTGGCCTCGGAAGTCTTGGACTTTGCCGGATGTTCGAATATCCCACAGCTTCAATAGACCACCACGTGGGTATAGCGTGAGGTAAGACGATGTTCTCAAGGAGTTGCAACGGATTCCAAGATTCGACGCTCACCACCACCACCACCACCACCATCATCATCATTACACACACGCACACACGCACGCACACGCACACACACACACATGCGCTCGCACGTACGCTCGCGTGCAGCGTGATTGTGGTGGCTTCTGTCGTGCTTACCGTGAGCAGCGCGCCCTGCATCTGGTTACCGCCACCGGAGGAACCCGTGACAATCAAGTGGGCATTGTCACGTCCACCACCAGCAACAGCACAGCTCGTCTGCAGCGCCGGAACAACAGCATGATATCGGATGAGACAACACGGCACAATACCTCGGCTCACCAACACAACAAACAACAACCAGCAAGCAACAGCAGCAGCAGCAGCAGCGAGAGAGAGAGAGAGAGAGAGAGAGAGAGAGAGAGAGAGAGAGAGAGAGAGAGAGAGAGAGAGACATGCGGTGCGCGTTGGTAAGAATAAACGATACCAGTATGTACTGCTGCTTTGGGAACTGAACAGCGACGCTTCCTGTTCGCACATCCCACACGCGCAGGCTCTTGTCTTCACTCGACTGACAGAACAAATTCGGGCCCATTGGCGCAATCGCCGTCACCTACGCGTACATGTGTGTGCGTGTGTGTGTGCGCGCGCCAAGTGAATGTCAGCGAACGTCGCAAAAGTGTGTGTGAATGTGAGTCCACACTGACGGTGGCGTGGGACTGCAGCAAACAGTGAGAAGTGACGCTGGTTGGTGGAGGCGGCGCATGAACGTACAACGTTGCGATGCACTTTGAGAGATGCTGTGTTGACGAGAGTGGCCAGGTCCCAGAACTTGACCTCGCCATCGCGCGATCCTGTGCAGAGGTACCCGCCAAACGCGGCCATACCCGTCACACCGAGCTGGTGCGAGCCCATGGTGTGTGCATCCGACAGGCTCGCGTGGCCGGCAATCAGGCGAACGACGTCCCCTGAACGCGTTCCAACCGCGAGCGCATCTGCGCTCAACCAGGCCGACTGCAAATACATACGCAGGTAGCAGTTGGACGTGCGGGGTGTCGATTAGTGTCGGGCGGGTGGGCCCGTGATGGCAAGAGATGGAAGAGTGAGTGTGGGACCCAGTGTCAAGGGGTGGTGGTGGTGGCTGTGTTGCTCAGGCAACTAAGGCCAGGAAGACACGCATGTGGATAATGTCGATACGCATGACATGAGGGATTGAGCGAGAAGCAACGCATGGTGGGGGAACGGCAGCGCATCAACAAAACTGACAGACAGCAGCATGCAAGTACTGCTCACGTTTAAGAGGGATGTGTCAAAGCTCTTGGTGAAGGTTGAGCTGGCATCCTGCGCGAGGGGCGACTGTACCTTGATGCTCTGCAGGCGAGCCAGCACGTTGTAGACGCAAAACAAGCGAACGATGAAGGTGAATACCACGAGCCAACGGTGCACAAGCAATGTTGTTGTTGTTGTTGTTGTTGTTGTTGCTGCTGTTGCTGTTGTTGTTGTTTTGGCAAGGCGGCATCTTGGGATAGCAGCAGGTCACTGACTCAGGCAGTGTTCGTCGTCACAAGCAGTGCTCCTCTTCATAAGCAGTGCTCCTCGTCACGAGCAGTGCTCCTCATCTCAGCTTGTCACCACTGCCACTTCATTCCGCACCTGATCGAGGGACGTGGACGCTAATCTGACTTGTGGGGAAAGGTCCTTGCACAGGGCGACGGCGGTGATGAGATCCCCATGGCCACCGCCCATCACTTGCTGCCACCTGAGCAGAAAGCGTGCAGCCATGGTGGCCAATTCACCGGTCAGTGCAAAGCGTGCTCTTGAGCACCACACACATTCACACACACACTCTTGCCGCGTCTTTTGCACTGCCACTGCTTCCTTCACACACACACACACACACA
>NW_004754924.1:689872-693295 GCF_000188695.1 Salpingoeca rosetta | reverse complement strand
CACACACACACACACACACACACACACACACACACACACACACACACACACACACACACACACACACACACACACACACACACACACACACACACATACAGGCACAGGCAGTTGCACTGACTGACGTTGTTGGGGTTTCGATGACACTGTCCTCTGTGAGACGGCGGGAATCGTGAACGCCTGTGCCACTGTAACCGCGACCACTGGGGCTGACCATCATGCCCAGCCCATCTGCAGCCTCATCATCATCGGCCTGCTGCCCAAGGAAGCAGCATGTCGTCAGGGCGTTGCCCATCTGCCGTCCGTTGTACTCTTGTCCGTCCGTTGCGGTTGATGAGTCATCACACTCAAATCCAACGCACACGTCACATCATTCACACATGCGTGTCCTTCCTCCACACACCACCAAGCACCACCAACACAGGTCCTTTCCCTCGACGATGAGTGGGTACAACCACAACAGCCACGGAGGCGGCACCACGACGGTGATCCGCTACGACCACCGCACGCACACGGCAACGTCCACAACGACCGCGGGACCGTACCCTCCTCAGCAGAACCAGCAGCAGATTGACGCCTCCAAATGTGTGTGTGTTGCATCTGTGTGTGTGTGTGTATGTGTGTGTGTTGCATCTGTGTGTGTTGTATGTGTGTGTGTGCGTGTGTGTATGTGTGTGTGTGCGTGTGTGTGTGTGTGGCGATCGGTGCAGGTGTGCGAGGAGATAGGTGCTGAACATGGGCTTAACACATCACACTTCGCTTTGCTCGTCATGCAGATCTGGAACCCGATCGCAGCTTGTACACAAACGAATGGGATGAGGGCTTCTGGAGCGCACCCTGCGCCGACCCAGGATTCTTTTGCCTCTCTATCCTCTGCAGCCCGGTAAGTTTGCTCGTATTTGTCTGTGTCTGTATGTGTGTGTGTGCGAGAGAGAGAAGGAGGGAGAGAGAGTGTGTGTGTGGTGTGTGTGTGTGTGGTGTCTGTGTGGTGTCTGTGTGTTTGTGTGTGTGTCAGTGAGGGAATGTGCGTGCGCTTGAGCGACACATAACCAGGGACGTTGTTGATGCTAAAACCAAGGTGCAACAGATCTCACCCTGCCTTGCTTCGCTCCCACGGCTCCAAACTCGCTCGCAATATGGTTTGGCAGTGTGTTTCCTTCCACTTGCGACAGCGATACTACCAGAACGATCTCAGCAGATACGAGTGCGTCCACCTGTGCACCTGCGTGCGCTCTCCATGTCTGTGCATGCTCTGTGTGTGTGCGCGTGTGTGGTTGGTTGGGTTGAGTTGTACCCTCGCACCTTTCCACATGTTCACGGATATTCACACACACACGCACACACACGCATTTGTGTCGCGTGAATGCCATTCATCGAAAGGTGCTGTGCTGGCAAATATGGCATCCTGCCGTGCGAGTGCTGCTACTGCCGTGATTCTGCGTGCCCCGGCTGCTTGCTCGCTGCTGAGGTGTGAGACGCAAGAGGACAGCCATCTCAATTTGCTCGTGTGTGTTGTGCGTGTTGTGTGTGTGTGTGTTTTGTGTGTTTTGTGTGTTTGCGTGCGTGCGTGCATGCGTGTGTGCGTACGAACATGTGCATCTGCGTTTGCGTGCGATTGCCAGTGAAGTTGCTGTGCTCACGCTCAAGCGCTCGCCAATGCTGGTGTGGCCATCAGGTGGTCCTTTTCCACCCGTGCTCCATTATGGGCACCAGGATGGCGCTGCAGGACGACCTTGAGCTCAAGAACACGTGCTGCGACAAAACCATGCTGGTGCGTGTATGTATGTATGTGTATGTATATGTGTATGTATGTGTATGTATATGTGTATGTATGCGTATGTATATGCGTATGCATGTGTATGTGTTTGTACATGTATGTGTGTGTGTTTGTCTGTGACGACACAATTGGGAGCTGCCACACCTCAGGTCAACCCGTGGTTGCATTTCACATCATCGATATCTCATCCACACATTATTCTACGTGTTTGTTCAGTGCATGCTGGGTCTGGTGAAAGCAGCCGCTGCGGTGCTCAAGTGCATTGGCTGCCGCGCGCAAGCAAACCTCTGCACCTGCATGGGCGACACCGCTTTTACGCTGTACGTTGCGTGTGTGTATGTGTGCATGCGAATGCATGCGAATGCATGCGAATGGATGATGGCATGCGGCTGCCTGTTTGGCAGTAGATGTTGTTGACTCACATCAAGGATCACTGACGCGGCATTCCTGCCACCTCACCACCCCACACCACACCACTCTCCATTCCACCCCACCTTACACGTCTCGTTCCACGACAGCATCTGCGGGTGCATCCAGACGCAGAACAAGCTGCAACTGGACGCACGTGACGCGGCCATCAGCGCGGGCCGCAACCCCGTCATCACCCGCCAGCCAACCGACAAAGACCCGCTCGTGCCTCGTGCACCACCGCCGTACGGGCCTTAAACATGGCTGTGCAGCTGGCACGGTACTATCATCGTTCTCGTCGTCGTCGTCGTCGTCGTTATCGCTGTCATTGTGAAAGTGGCAGTTGTCTGTCGTTCCTGTTTCTGCATCAGCAGTGCGGCAACTCCTGTTGTTGCCGTTGTTGGAGCAGTGGAGTTTGCAATTTAGAGGGCGTAGAAGGTTCATGTTGCGGTGACATGTGTCACTATCAAAGAGTTACATTACATCATCATCGGTGTCTACGTCGCGCCTTTTTGTGTGTATGTGCATGTGTGTGGCGTTGAGGACTTCATGTGCCTTGAAATGTCTACTTGTCATTGTGGTAGCTGAGCGGTATAGTACACAACACAGCAGCAACACAAAGTGGAGTCAAGCAAACACACCCGAGACAACTACAAACGGGAGAAACATGTGCAAACACAACAAGATGACTGACCAAAGAAAGGGGTGGGGCAGGCAGAAGCACAACCCTGCACAGTGCGTGCAACATGCGTGCGTGTGTGTGTGTGTGTCTAGAATGACTGGCCACCGAGCTTGCGCGGCGTCATGAACTTCTCAACGTCCGCATCTGTCACCTGTGCACGGCGCTCCTGTTGCCACCGACAGAAGTTGAGGGGGAGGGGAGAAGGTGTGTGGGTTAAGGAATGAGTTCGTGGAGATTGAGGTTGAGTCTGCATGGGGAATGCGCGCTGAAGTATATACGCACGCAATGCACTCTTTCCCTCACACACACAATCCTTCCAACACACAAACAAACAAACAAACAAACAAACAAACAAACAAACAAACAAACAAACACACAAACAAACAAACAAACGGGTGGCGGACCTGGTGCTGCTTGACAATGTGCTGGAGGACCTTTGTGAGCTCCTCCTTGACGGCTGCGGTCGTCATCTTCTCGTCGCCAGCAGCATACGCGCTCCCAATCGCCTCAAGCTTCTCGTCGTCCTCCATGAAGAATCGTAGATACTGGTACGAAA
>NW_004754924.1:681492-683473 GCF_000188695.1 Salpingoeca rosetta | reverse complement strand
TACACACACACACACACGCACGCACACACACACATATATTCTCCCCACACAGCAAATCTCGAGAAGGAGAACGAGCTGATAGGGGTGCGAGGTGATGGTGAGTGCGGGCACAAACACAGGCCTTTCACAACATTGTGCTTGCACTCTGCGACGCTGGCGACGAAGTCGTTCTCTTCCGCCCATACTATTTCAATCATCACATGGCACTGCAGATGACAGGCTGCAACATTTCGTACTGCCCACGCGACCACACAACCTTTGCGCCAGGTCCAAAAGTGCTTGTGTGTGTGTGTGTGTGTGTGTGCTTGTGTGTGCGTGTGTGTGTGTGTGTGTGCTTGTGTGTGCGTGTGTGTGTGTGTTCGGTTATGCTCTTGGTCGTGTTCATCGTGTGTGTGCGTGTTCGGATGCAACAACGCATGCTCAATGCATCTGCATGCATGGTTCAGATCTTGACTGGCTCGAGGCCAACCTTGCAGGAAAGAAGGTGCAGTCCTGCATGCATGCGTGTGTGTGTGTGTGTGTGTGTGTGTGTGTGTGTGTGTGTGTGTGTGTGTGTGTGTGTGTGTGTGTGTGCGTGCTGTCGTTCTTCGATAGCCTGAGTGTTTCGTTTGTGTGGTCGCATTGCCCCACCCCCGTGCCAACGTGTTGAAACACACACGCACGCGCGCACACACGCACACTCGTCTGCATGCGCAGATGCTGGTGCTTGTGAACCCATGCAACCCGACGGGAACGGTGGCCAGCAAGGAGGAACTGAAAGCAATGAGCAAGCTCTGCACACAGCATGGTGTCTGGTTCATTGTCGACAACACATACGAATACTTTGTGTTTGACGGCGCACACCATGAGTGAGTCAGTGTGAGAAGGGGGGTTGTGCGTGTGTGAATATGCACATGGTTACGTGTGTGTGCCTGTGTGAATATGCACATGTTTACGTGTGTGTGTGCGTGTGTGAGTGTACTTTCCTCTTGCTGTCCTTCCATCCACGCAGGTGCCCCTGTGTGTGTGTGTGTGTGTGTGTGTGTGTGTGTGTGTGTGTGTGTGTGTGTGTGTTGTGTGTGTGTGTGTGTGTGTGACCATTCCTTTCATCGTCTGGCCCCTCACCATTGTTGCCGCATCCCATGCAGATCCATTGGTGGCGACCACGTGCTGAACGTGTACTCCTTCTCCAAAGCATATGGGCTCATGGGCTGGCGCGTGGGCTACATTGCATGGCAGAATGATGTGTGTACAGTGCCAGGAAACGTGTGCTTGAAGACATGCGTGCTCAGGATGTCCACTCATGCCTTGTGAATATGCGCGCGCGCGTGTGTGTGTGTGCGATTCTGCAGGCCCTGACGCCACAGTTGATGAAAGTACAGGACACAGTTGTCATCTGCCCGGCTCGATTGAGGTGGGTGGCCTGCACCTCAAGTGCGCTCGAGGGGTGGCAAGACTCGCAGCACATGCAATCGTACGCATGGTCACCCAGCATTTGATGTGCTCGTGTGCCTGTTGCTTGCTTTTGTGTGTGCACCACCATTGCGTCAGCCAAGTTGTCGCGTTGGGTGCTGTGGCTGCAGGGCACGAGTGGTGTGCTGAGCGCATCCGCAAACTCGACACAAACCGAGGTCAGAGTGTGTGTGTGTTTGTTTGTGTGTGTGTGTGTGTGTTTGTTTGTTTGTTTGTTTGTGTGTGAGTGAGTGTGTGAGTGGGTGTGTGTGAGAGTGGGTGTGTGTGAGTGTGAGTGGATGTGTGAGTGGGTGTGTGTGTGTGAGTGGGTGTGTGTGTGTGTGTGTGAGTTGGTGGGAGTGCGCTCCTTGTGTTTCCTGCGTCTGCTCGCAGGGCGTGACCTGATGTCACTCATGTCGTGTTGTCGTCCCGTGCATGCACGCAGAGATTTTGTTTGACGCGATTCGCTCGTATGATCCCAACGCACTCGTTGGACGCCACGACGGCGCCATCTACGCCATGGTCAAGGTGTGCGCGTGTGTGTGTGCGT
>NW_004754924.1:679011-680703 GCF_000188695.1 Salpingoeca rosetta | reverse complement strand
ACACACACACACACACACACACACACACACACACACACACACACAGCACCTGTGCGTCTGCGCATGTTTTTCAACCTGTGCTCATCTCACCCTGTGTGCCTCCTTACCACTGCGGCGCTTTGGTATTGCATGAAGTGACGGGCGCGTGCTCGCGTGCGCGGTTGGCGGCAGCGTGTACATCTTTGACACGGCCGCGCTGTGGAACACGCCAGCAGAGGCCACGCCCAAGCAAGTGATTCAGGAGGATGCAGACGACACCATTGTTGAGCTCCTCTTCAACCCGGGCAACTTTGCCGACAAGGCCATCGAATGGTGTGTTGTGTGTGTGCTGTGTGTGCTGTATGTGTATGCGTGTGTCTGCTGTGTGTGTGTGCGTGTGTATTTATGCTTGTGGATGCGTTCATGCGTGTGTGTACCCACTGCTTTGTTGGTATGCCTTGTCACAGTGAACGCCTGCTTTCGCCCATGCTTGGCCTGTTGCTCTCCTTCCTCGCGCAATCGCAGGTGGGACACGTTTGTCGTCGCAACATCGCACCGCCTTTCGCTGTATCAGATCACCAAGAAGACGGGCCAGTACGACAGAACCTCAACTACAACCACAGACAAGGCCATCACGTCCCGTACGTCCACGCGCATGCGCTTGTGCGTGTGTGTGTGTGTGTGTGTGTGTTCGTATCGTGGTGTACACTCGCTGCCATACTGCCATTGAAGCGAGCGTTCATGTTCCTTGCGTGAAATCAACTGCCTGCCTGCCTGTGTGTGTATGTGTGTGTGTGTGTGTGTGTGTGTGTGTGTGTGTGTGTGTGAGGGCGTGAGCGAAGTGGGGCAGGCGAGTCATGGTGCCATTGCACACGAGAACGCAAGATGGTCAAAACGCACACGCAGGCTCCAAGTACCGCATCGGCCGGCTTGGAGTTGACAAACTTGATGGCCGCTGTAGTGTGTGCAATTGAATGTAGAAGTTGGGAAGTGTAAGTGCATGAACGTGTATGCGTGCGTGCGTGTGTGTGTGTGTGCATGTGTGCATGTTTGCATTTGTGCGTGTCATGACGATGGCAGGAGGCAAACCAGGAGAAAGAAAGCATGCTTCTTTTTGTGTGTGTGTGTGTGTGATGCATACCAGAGAGCTGTTCTGGCGTGGCCAGCTTCTCTGCATCGGTCCTGAACACGTATGCAACCAGCAAACTGGACAGTAGACATTGTGTGGTGCGTGAGTGTTGTTTGTTACAACGCGGCAACTGTACGTGTGACAAGGCCGGCTCAGTAGAACAGTGCACTGCAGGAAGCTGACCTGCGCAGTGCTTCGCTGGTTGTCAGCTTGACCTTGGATGCAAAGTCAAAGATGACCTTGCCAATCTCTGCGTTGAAGGGCTCCTGCGTGTGCTTGCGAGCCTGTGTGTATGTGTGCATGTGCGTGTGTGTGGGGGGGGGGATGAGAGGCACGGACAAGGGAGCAAGAGGGAGACTGGAATGGGCACGACGAACAGGTGACTAGTTCAGACACGCAGCCTCGCACGCAAGCACAGAGACAGAGAATCACACACAAGAACGTGCACACACACAGACACAGACACAGACACAGGCGCAGATACACAGACCACACACACACACACACAGACCACACACACACACACACACACGAGTACACACACACACACACACACACACACACACACACACACACACACACAC
>NW_004754924.1:656415-678723 GCF_000188695.1 Salpingoeca rosetta | reverse complement strand
TCGTGTGTGTGTGTGTGTGTGTGTCGTGTGTGTCGTGTGTGTGTGTGTGTGTGTGTGTTGTTGTGTGTGTGTGTGTGTGTGTGTATGGTTTCATGTGCATTATGCATATCCGCAAGGCGTCCCCATGCATCCGTGTTCACTTTACACACACACACACACGCACGCACACACACACACATATTCTCCCACACAGCAAGCTCGTGAAGGAGAACGGCTTGGATGGGTGCGAGGTGATGGTGACTGCGGGCGCAAACCAGGCCTTTGCCAACATTGTGCTTGCACTCTGCGACGCTGGCGACGAAGTCGTTCTCTTCCGCCCATACTATTTCAATCATCACATGGCACTGCAGATGACAGGCTGCAACATTTCGTACTGCCCACGCGACCACACAACCTTTGCGCCAGGTCCAAAGTGCTCGTGTGTGTGTGTGTGTGTGTGTGCTTGTGTGTGCGTGTGTGTGTGTGTGTGTGCTTGTGTGTGCGTGTGTGTGTGTGTTCGGTTATGCTCTTGGTCGTGTTCATCGTGTGTGTGCGTGTTCGGATGCAACAACGCATGCTCAATGCATCTGCATGCATGGTTCAGATCTTGACTGGCTCGAGGCCAACCTTGCAGGAAAGAAGGTGCAGTCCTGCATGCATGCGTGTGTGTGTGTGTGTGTGTGTGTGTGTGTGTGTGTGTGTGTGTGTGTGTGTGTGTGTGTGTGTGTGTGCGTGCTGTCGTTCTTCGATAGCCTGAGTGTTTCGTTTGTGTGGTCGCATTGCCCCACCCCCGTGCCAACGTGTTGAAACACACACGCACGCGCGCACACACGCACACTCGTCTGCATGCGCAGATGCTGGTGCTTGTGAACCCATGCAACCCGACGGGAACGGTGGCCAGCAAGGAGGAACTGAAAGCAATGAGCAAGCTCTGCACACAGCATGGTGTCTGGTTCATTGTCGACAACACATACGAATACTTTGTGTTTGACGGCGCACACCATGAGTGAGTCAGTGTGAGAAGGGGGGTTGTGCGTGTGTGAATATGCACATGGTTACGTGTGTGTGCCTGTGTGAATATGCACATGTTTACGTGTGTGTGTGCGTGTGTGAGTGTACTTTCCTCTTGCTGTCCTTCCATCCACGCAGGTGCCCCTGTGTGTGTGTGTGTGTGTGTGTGTGTGTGTGTGTGTGTGTGTGTGTGTGTGTGTGTGTGTGTGTGTGTGTGTGTGACCATTCCTTTCATCGTCTGGCCCCTCACCATTGTTGCCGCATCCCATGCAGATCCATTGGTGGCGACCACGTGCTGAACGTGTACTCCTTCTCCAAAGCATATGGGCTCATGGGCTGGCGCGTGGGCTACATTGCATGGCAGAATGATGTGTGTACAGTGCCAGGAAACGTGTGCTTGAAGACATGCGTGCTCAGGATGTCCACTCATGCCTTGTGAATATGCGCGCGCGCGTGTGTGTGTGTGCGATTCTGCAGGCCCTGACGCCACAGTTGATGAAAGTACAGGACACAGTTGTCATCTGCCCGGCTCGATTGAGGTGGGTGGCCTGCACCTCAAGTGCGCTCGAGGGGTGGCAAGACTCGCAGCACATGCAATCGTACGCATGGTCACCCAGCATTTGATGTGCTCGTGTGCCTGTTGCTTGCTTTTGTGTGTGCACCACCATTGCGTCAGCCAAGTTGTCGCGTTGGGTGCTGTGGCTGCAGGGCACGAGTGGTGTGCTGAGCGCATCCGCAAACTCGACACAAACCGAGGTCAGAGTGTGTGTGTGTTTGTTTGTGTGTGTGTGTGTGTGTTTGTTTGTTTGTTTGTTTGTGTGTGAGTGAGTGTGTGAGTGGGTGTGTGTGAGAGTGGGTGTGTGTGAGTGTGAGTGGATGTGTGAGTGGGTGTGTGTGTGTGAGTGGGTGTGTGTGTGTGTGTGTGAGTTGGTGGGAGTGCGCTCCTTGTGTTTCCTGCGTCTGCTCGCAGGGCGTGACCTGATGTCACTCATGTCGTGTTGTCGTCCCGTGCATGCACGCAGAGATTTTGTTTGACGCGATTCGCTCGTATGATCCCAACGCACTCGTTGGACGCCACGACGGCGCCATCTACGCCATGGTCAAGGTGTGCGCGTGTGTGTGTGCGTGTGTGCACGTATGTTGCGTATTGGCAAGTGTGTGGATTGAGGTTGCCTTTTTGCTTTGCTGTAAGCGCTGAGCTCACAAACATGCGTGTGCCCTTCTATTACCTTCATATGCAGGTGCCGCACGAGGAGGATGAGCGTGTGGCCGAGTGGCTTGCGCACCAGCACCATGTCGCCGTCATTCCCGGGTCATCCTGTGGTCTGCCTGGCTTTGTGCGTGTGGCTTTCGCCAACCTCTCCCCAGCAAAGGTGTGTGTGTGTGTGTGCGCGCGCGCGTGTGTGCGTGTGCGTGTGTGTATGCATGTGTGTGCGTGCGTGTGCGCGTATGTGCTTGTGTGCAACTTGTATGGCCAAGGTAAAAGTGTACCTCACACTCACACACACACACACACACACACACACACACAGTGCAAGGAGGCGAGTGCGCGGTTGTGTGCAGGGCTGCGAGAGCTCAAGGCGAATGAAGGCGATGCGCTGCTTGTGTGACTCTGTCTGTCGTGCTGTCGCCATGCATTCGAGGTCTCGAAGAAGAGGAACCTTTGGCTCACTTCCCAGCCAGCAAGGCAACTGATTGGTTTTCGATGTGTCCAGCGATGGGAGAGATGGGGCGACAAGCGCACTTGGCCAAGAAGCACACAACAAGCACACAACCCACACAAAGACAAACGAGCAACCTCAACACAGACAAAGGCATCGACACGCCACCATCTCACCAGCTCACTATGGATCAGACGCTGGCGAAGCAGCTGGAGGCCAGCAACCTCAAGGATGCTGCAAAGAAGACCGTTCGAGACATGGCCACGAACGGCAGCAACACCCACGTGATGTGCGTGCGTGTTGGGAAGCAAAGGAAGGAAGGAAACAGGGAGTGCTGGGTCTGGTTTGTAGGGGCAAGCCGGCAAGCAAGCCGTCTGCGCCTTTGTTCTGTTTGTGTCGTTGTTTTGCTTCTGCAGTACGTCACAGCCACCCGGTGCTCCGGTGACCTCCTCACCTCGTCCTTGCACCTTGCCGATTGGTTTTTGGTATGCTCTCCCCACCGTGACATGGTTTGCAGCCTGAGTGGAATGAACATTGATGACGCAGGTGTCAACGTCATCGCAGAAGCCCTCCGACACAACGATCGCATCACTTGGCTGGAGTGCGTTTTATTCGTGTGTGCGTGTTGTGTGTGTGTGTGTGTGTGCGTGTGCGTGTGTGTGTGTGTGCGTGCGTGCGTGCGTGTGTGTGTGTGTGTGTGTGCCGCTTGCCGATGCAAGGTCTCGATGTCTCAACGTCTCAGCGTCCCAACGTCATTTTGCGGGCATTTCGCTGCTGTCGTGCCTTATGCGCCTTCCCTGTGCCTCTTCCCACTTTCCGAACACGCGCCATCCTTCGCCAACTCACCAACTCATCCTGGCTCTCTATATGTTTGCTTCTGTTATTGCTGCACGCACAACCCTGTAACCTCCCTCAGCTTGGCCAACAACAACATCACGACAGCCGGCGTCAAGGCCCTTGCACGAGTGCTGTTAATCCACCCCCGCCTCACCACCCTCTCGTGAGTGGTGTGCGGCAGTGCACGTTGTACAGCTCAAGCAAGCAGGCGTTCAGGGGGTATCTTCTTGTTGAGTCAACACTGCTCGTACTCTTGTGGTGGTGGTGGTGGTGGTGCGTTCTGTTTCATGTGCTGGGTACCGCAAGCTCACCATGCTGCCCGTGTGCCTGCCGACGCGCTTGCTTGCGCTTTCATTCTGTTCCAGACTGGCCAGCAATGATGTCGACGATGACGGCGCTCTCTGCCTGGCAGATGTACTGCGGAAGAATCCTCGCCTCTCCATAATCTCGTGCGTCTGGCACTGTGTGTATTCTTGCGTGTGCATGCTTGTATCTGTGTGTGTGTGTGTGTGTAAATCTCTCTCTCTCTCTCACTGTCTCTCTCTCTTTCTCACTGTCTCTCTCTCACTGTCTCTCTCACTCTCTCTCACTGTCTCTCTCACTGTCTCTCTCTCTCTCTCTCTGCGTGTGAAATGGATACAAACAGAGTCAAACACACAAACACGCGCATATATGCTCGCAGCACCTCCCATCCCATACGCAAATGCGATCCTAACGTCTGTGTTCTTCGTGCCCACCACAGGCTGCACCACAACCGAAAGATCACCCACCGTGGACGCGAAGCGTTGCGTCAAGTGGAGGCTTCCGGCTCGGAAGTCAGCCTCGACATGTACGTTGCCTGCATGCAAGCTGAAAGCGCGAACAAAGATCGTTGGTGACGTGCGCTCTCATTTACCGGCTCACAACAGTGCACTCGCGCATGTCTTTGCCTTCCACTAGAAACACACAGCTACAACCTTGCTACTTCTCCCACCTCCCTCTTCTCCCACCTCCCTCTCTTCCCCTTCCCACTGACACTGCGTGTTTGGTTGCTGCTTTTAGGGACCAAGTCAGCAAGGGCGCCACGATTGATTTGGTGGCTCAGCCGAGGCTGGCACCTGACACTCCTTCGCCGCACCTCGCCGCTTCCTTGCCCAAACCCAACTCCGAGCCCCAGCAGGCGCAAGATGGTCGATTAATACTTGAACATGTGCTGCACCAGTTGTGGGCGCCCACGCAGCTTTTGTGGATATGTCAGGGTGACGGTGGTGACGCCAGCTTATTTTATCTATCTTGTAACTTGCCTGCGTGATGGAATTGCTCGTGACTCAGGCGTATCGACGGACAATCTGATGCAAGACAAGCAAGAGCTGGAGGATATCAACAAGAAACAGGGTAAGCGTGCTTGCCTGCTCGCCGTGCACTTGCGCTGTTTGAGGCATTGTGTTGGTGCCTATGAGCAGCCCTCCTCGGCCCTGTTTCTCACCACTTGATTTTGCTTAATTCGTCCATCATGTCGACGACGTCAGAGGCGATGATTCAGAGGTTACAGAAAGACAAGCAGGACTTGCAAGAAGCCATCAAAGCCCTGAGTACGACACGAGGGCTCTCTCTGCTGCACGGTTTTGCGCCCGCAACCACCGTTAAGTGTGAAAACAAATTTTACATCACAGTTCTCCTCGTAGTACTCATCCTTGCATGGATCAACCACACTGCACACCGTGCCTTTGCTTTCATCAGACCAGGGCGTGTGTCCAGCTGCAACAGTTGCCGGGGACCGGTCTGATGAAGAGGCGCTCAGAGGTATTTCCCATGGCGGTGTCATGCTCGCTGCTGCTGGTTCTGGGAGGCAGCAGAGTCCACGATGCGTCCATTCACGTGAATGTGCACATCGATCACGCGGTTGCTTGCCATTTGCCGCATCAGGACAGCAATCGGAATCTGACCCCGACAGGCATGTCTCAGACGCCCAGCGTGCGCTTGAACAACGCATCGGTAAGTGCTGCACGATGCTCAGTCTTTCAGTTGGTTCGCCAACAACGAGGGGTAACGCCCGACGACACCACGTACACACACACGCACGTGCACACATGCACACGCACGTGCGCACATGCACATTCATGCGCATTCATGCACACGCACACGCACACGCACACGCACACGCACACATGCACATATGCACACTCATGCAGACACGCGTTCCCCCCTCCCAACGCAATTTACTCACAGCTTGCCTTTATTCGTGTCTCACGGATGTTTTTGGGTCGCAACAACAACAATGTGTTCAGAGACTATGCTGAATTTGGACATGGACGCCTCCCTTTTTGTGGACAAGAAGCGGGCGACAAACAATGCAGACAGGCCCGTTTCTGGGGGTTACGGACGGCTCTTTGAGGCTCGACTCGCCGGGCACAAAGTGGCGCTGAAGGAGGTGGATCTATCGCGCAAGCCGAGGCTCAAGGAATTGCTGGATGACGATCTTGGTGCCGCCGAAGACAAAGAGAAGTGGGTGCGACGAGAGCTGCTTATCTTCGCTTCCATGCGGCACCCGAACATCGTGACGTTTCTCGGCCTGTGTTACGATGACAAGAGCAGGACAATGTCGGTCGTCCTGAGCTGGGCAGACAACGGCTCCTTGTACGACTTCTTGCACATCGACAAGAAGCAACTGCAGGAAGTGGACAAAATGCGCATCTTGACCGAGACAGCGGGCGCGATGGAGTTTTTGCACGCGCACAAGATCGTACACAGAGACCTCAAGTCGGCCAACATATTGCTGGATGCAGCGTGCACGGTCAAGGTCACAGACTTTGGGTTGAGCACGATCAGGCCTGCCGATCGTTCATCTGTTTCTGTTGTTCGGGGAACACTTTATTGGGCATCCCCGGAGCAGCTTCTCGAAACGAAGGTGCGCGCTGACACGGACGTCTTCTCGTTTGGCTGTGTGATGTGGGAGGTGTGGTTTGGCGTCATCCCTTGGCACCACGGAGAATACGCAGCGAACGGTGGTGCTTCCTTCATCAATGTGACCGACAGCTATCGCGCTGGTCGCCACTTGCCGCTGGACCACACGGTCACCGGGCAGGCGATGCCAGAGCTTCTTGAGGCCCTGGTCGGTCTCTGCTTTGCTGTCAGCGGTAGCCGGATTAACTTTGCGCAGCTTCACGCGACCTTGAGGGTTCAGCACGAGGATGCAAAGCAACAACATGCTGCGGTCAAGAAGAAGCGACAGCAACGATTGGAATTGGAACGGAGGCAGCACCAGTTGCTTCGAGAACAGCAACTGATGCTGCAAGGCCCACCAGACGCTGCCTGGAAGTTCAAGCCAGAGTTGCGGAATGCCTTGGAGCGTGTGGCAACCACCTTATCCTTGCGTGCATCTGTGCAAATCGCTCCGCTCAACCTAGCGAGCCACACCAAACTCATCAAAACGGTGAGCGCCCAAGCGAGTGTGCGTATGCATCGAGTTGCGTCACTGTGCCTTGCTTCCCTTGTGTGCATGACACACGTTCTCCACTTGCACTTCTGTCGTTTATAGAGCCATGCCTACCTGAAACATAATTTACTGCAACACACCCCTCTAACACACACACACACACACCAACACAGCTCTTGTGCCAGGCTGGCGGACGCACTGCTGCAGAGACAGATCCCCTCATCCCGTTTGGGTATAACGTCCATGCTGCTGCCATCACGTGGTGCGATCAGAAGTTGGCCGCTTTCAACGGCGCCATTGATGGCAGTAAAGCCCGCTACCGCAACCACCTGGCAGATATCACCCATACGTTTTCACCCAAATACGGCAGGCACGGGCCAGAATTCACCAGAGAAGAGGACTATGTGGTCGCCCGTGTCACTCGACAATCCCACTATGACCTGCTTGACACGTCGTTGATGACAAGAGACCCTCAAATTCGTCTGCAGCGCGTGTTTCACGGCGTCAAGAACTTTGGAGCTGCGATTGATATTCTGGGTGGCGATTTCGCCCGCCTCACAGACACCGCTCTGGCCACATTCATTACCAAGCAACGGTTTGTGCCTGCAGACTGGTACGGCGCCGGTTTCTACTTCACGCCAGACCTTGACTACGCGCTTGCATACACAAGACCTTGCACATACAGCAGTAGCAAGCACCACGACCTCAAGTGCATGAACCTCCGCTCAGGAAAGGAGTACCGTGTCGTGCTGGTTTGCGACATCCAGTACGCCAACCCCTACCCCGTGTTGGGCGTCAACCTCTCTGGGCTTCCGCTGCGCGCTGGTCATGACGCCCACGTCGCGGTCGTCGACTTCACCTCAGGCGACATCGACGATGGCAAGCCGTTTGGCACCTTCAAGCAGTGGGATGAGCCCGGCCACATTCCCGTGGCTGAGATTGCAATTGACGACCCCGCGTGCGTTCTGGTGCGCGCCATTCTCGTGTTTGATGCCGAAACAACACCACGCACGCCCCATCATGGTGACGGGCCTGGCTCAGCATCATCCACGAGTGCCAAGTCGGATCAATAGCAACACGCCTTTCCGTGTCCCTGTCAAAAACAAAAAAAAAAAAAAAAAGCATGAGCAATATCGCGCAGAGAAAAATGCTGATGTCGTGCTTTGTTGCGCTTCCTCTTGCTTCTGTCCATAGTCCAGCGATGGATTTTGGGCTTGAGCCTCCCTTGCCCAATTCGTGACTCACCAAAAGTCGGGTTGAACACCGCATGCTCTTCGCACAGTGTATCACAGTCACTCGACCTCCATTCTTCTGTTCTTCCCTTTCCTCCCCGCCCTAGCTCGCACCAAAGATATAATTTGAAGATTGGTCGTGGCAGCAGCTCCAATATTGGTTGTGCTAGCATGATTGATCTAGTTGATCATGTCATGTCACATCACTACAATCGTTGACAAGCAAGCTAGCAATTTAGCGCGCCCACTGCTTTACTGTTGTTTCTGCGGTGTCATTCCTCCGTAGCTCCGTGGTTCATTTGTCACGTGCCCCTCACCTCTTTTGGGCGACCCTCTCCCGAGCAGGATGGCATGAAGAAACATGCGCATGAACACGCGTGTGCACCATGCAACGCAGATGTTCTTTCCGTTGCACAAGGAAGCAAGGACAGACTTGGTGATACCCGTGACAAATCGACTCTCTTGCTTGACTCTCTTGCTTGACTCTCATTGATGAGCAGATCCAGATTGGCGGGTGGCTCAAGTCAACGAGCTGCCTCATTTTCCACGCTATCAGCAACGCCAGCGCATTACAAGTACAAGCTTCGCCTACAGACCTGGTCTTCTTCTTTGCACTCACCGACTTGCACCTTCCTCCCTTTCCAAGAAAGTGCGACGATGTTCAAGATGCCTCCCAAGATGCTCCTGGGACTCTCTCGGCTTCTTCAGCAGGCTCACCTGGGGCTGCTTCTGCTTGCAGCACTGGCAGTGGCGCAGCACGGGCGCTCCACCGGTGCGGTCGTTACTTCTCGTCGAGTGCACGACTCTTGCGGGCACTTTCCCGTCGCCAACATTACCACGGTGTCCTCCAACGCTACCGCAGTCATCTACAACGGAACCAGGGTGGCCGTCACGACCGGAGCTCTCGTAGCAGGCAAGGACCTCATCGTGGTTGCTGACACCTGCATCATCAACAGTGGCAACTACACATCACCTGGCCGCAACATTGTTTTGCTGTGCAATGACGTGCTCCAGGTGCAAGGCGCAGTGCAGTTCAACGTGAATGGAGAGGCCGGTAGCACCAATAAGCCAGGGGGCAATGCCGGCAACATCGTCATCTCCGCCCGGAAAACGTCAGGTACGCTCTCCATCAGCGCTCAGGGCGGACCAGGTGGCAGTGGCACGCCAGGACATCAAGGGAAGCCTGGGGCTCCTGGCGCAAACGGGAAGCAAGGCGCGTGCGCAATGCCCCCAGTCAATCCTGCTGATGCTGGTCGAGGATACGGCTGTGATCATACTTGCCACCCCGGCTTTCCTGGAGAGGACGGAAAGCAGGGCGGTACTGGTACACCTGGAACGAATGGCGGAGCAGGCGGCAACGGAGGCCAAGTTCGCATCACGGCAATCAGCGCCAACAGCACCGTTGTCAGCGTCTCTGGTGGTCATGGCGGACAAGGCGGAAAAGGCGGCCCAGGCGGAGCTGGAGGACAAGGAGGCAAAGGAGGCTTGGCCTTCATCCACACATGCTGCTTGGACCTTCTCGGCTGTCACTGCCACTGCAACCAAGATCACAGTTGTGGAGATGGCAAACCTGGCTCTCAAGGGGCCACTGGGCTGTCTGGTGCAGATGGACAAAACGGTTCTCCAGGGCATGATGGCTCCTACCAGTTTATCGCGTGCTCCGGTGCAGCGTCGGTCGTTCACGACATTGACGTGACGTGCTAAAGGGTTGCCAGCTTCCCTTCCAGCCAAGTCTCATGAAAGATTGGTTCCTCTCCGCCCGCCTTCTTCTTCTTCTTCACATCAGTCCATGATGTTTCTGTTTCTCCACTTGTGACGCATGTCAACCGTCCTCTGTTTGTTCTGTTCGCTCACTCTTTGACTTCTGCATGTCCCGATGTTCTTCTTCTGCCTAACGCTGCTGATTTGTTGCGAACAACACAACCATCACACCAATCACACCACCATCGTCGCGTCACCCGCTGAGGCGCACACCCTTTCTCTGATTTTCCGTTACTGGCCACCACATTACAATGTGTTTCCGTTCGACAAGTCCCCAAGTACCAGCAGAGTGTTCTGTTGCATATCAGCAAGCAAATTTACGAAGCAGAAGCGAACATCAGCCTCAAAACGAACAGCACACCTTTGTTGCTTGCAAGTTTCACAAAGTGGCCAACGCAAACCCAATCAGCACGAGTTGCATGCGAATGCGCCTAGATCAACGCCAAGTCCTTCAATTCAAGTGCGACCACAGTTACAGCATTGACAGCTGCGCCCTCAACGCACCCATCGTTCCTTACAAGTGCACACACAAACACACCACCAAGTACACGTACACAACACAACAGAAGCAACCAAGCCTTTCACATTCTGCCTGCTCATATCACAATCGTCCTGCACATGTGTGTGTGTGTGTGTATGTGTGTGTGTGTGTGTGTGTGTGTGGTGGCGGGCGGGGGGAGATTCAAGCATCATCACATTATGAGCCACATATCAATG
This sequence comes from Salpingoeca rosetta, assembly GCF_000188695.1. NCBI lineage: Eukaryota > Choanoflagellata > Craspedida > Salpingoecidae > Salpingoeca > Salpingoeca rosetta. Next base: position 668,110 of record NW_004754924.1, on the reverse strand, counting down.
GGGTCCCTTCATGCACGTACGATGCGTGGTACATCGTGATTGCCACTTCTCCAAACACACACACACACACACACACACCCTCAACACACACCCAACAAACACTAAACAAAACACACCTGTCCAAGGCCTCGTGCACGAGCATTTCGCTCTTGGTGTCCAGGGCAGCGGAAGCTTCGTCCAGCAGCAAAATCTTGATGTCGTCTGCCCTCACCAGTGCACGCGCAACAGCAATGCGCTGGCGCTGTGTTGTTGTTGGCAGTGGCGTGAGATGAGGTGGGGGGGGGGGTGGTTGGGATCTGGTGATCACATGCAAGCCAACACCGCCCACAAGCAGGACCAAGGCCGAGCATCGCACACTGCTGCAATGCCCCTACAGTCCACAGAACCAACCTGTCCACCGGAGAGCTGCGCGCCCTTCTCGCCAACGAGCGTGTCAAACTTGTCCTGAAACTCCTGGATGAAATCATAGGCATTGGCCTTTCGCGCCGCATCCTCAATGCGCCTGACGAATGACACAGGAAGGCCGTGCAACACACGCACATCAGTTTCTGCGCCCAAATAAAACGTGTCATGCAAGCAGCCGCTCCCCACCCAGTGTTGTGCTTCTTCTCTCATCATGCATGTACATTCGTCTTCACCATCAGCAGTTGCAGCGACTCACTCCATGGGCACGTCTTCGGGGATGCCGTATGCAATGTTCTCCTTGATGGAAGACGCAAACAGCTCAGGCTGCAAGACGTCACAACACAACGAGTCAATGTGTCTTGTCAGGTTGCTGCAGTTCAATTTCTGACACGACCTGTCCCCGCACAACGCAAATAGATACACACACACACGCACACACACACACACGCACACACACACACACACACACACACACACACACACACACACACACACACACACACACCACCGCACAGTCACACAATACCTGCTGGGTGACGAGGGCAATGTGTTTCCTGAGGTGGCCCGGGTCAATCTTCTCCGCGTCCACGCCGTCCACAAGGATCTTGCCGCCAACGGGCGAGTAGAACCGCTCAATCAGCGAAATCATCGTACTCTTGCCACACCCGCTCTGGCCGACCAGGGCAATCGTCTTGCCGGCCTCCACCGACAGGTTCAGCTTGGACAGCACCTGCGCATCGGGGCGCGTCGGGTACACAAAGTCGACGTCCTTGAACTCAACGCGACCCGTAATCTCGGGCCGCACGTACTTCTTCTCCGCCTCGGCCTCTTGTTCCTCCTTGTGTGTCTCGATCATCGTGTACAGGCGACCAGCCGCTTGCTTTGCCTGAGTGCGTGCGTGTGTTCGCAAGGATATTGGGAGGGAAGCGATGTCACAGACACGTGCCCACGTGAGCAAGCGCCCGACAGTGGGAAGAGCATGTGAACGTGTTCGTGTGCGTGTGTCTGCGTGAGTGCGTGGATGATAGTGCACAAAGTGTGGATGCATGATTGCTGGAACGTCGAAAACACGACTGCGCACGATGGCAATGCGAGGCTGATGTGAGCAAACACGCGAACATGTGTTGTGCACCTTGGCAGCACTCGGTGCGAGAGCGCTTGCTTGTCCGGTCAATACTCCCATGAAGATAATGGACACTGGGATTCGAGTGGCGTGACAAGAGCCCGGTCAGCGTGCAACGTCTCATGAAGCTGAAAAGAAGCATGTGGCGAAAAGAAAGCAGGGACACCTCCAGTCTCATGTTGGCTGTACCTTGTGCTGCAAACATGTGATTGAAGGTGCAGTGGCCATTGTCAACAATCCGACTACCGTACCAGAAGCCGAGCGCCCACACGGAAAATACACTGAACAAGGCAAGCACATTGCAATGACCGATAAGCTGGATGCAATGGCTAGTGGTAGACTATTCAAAGGGAAATAGCAAACAAGCACCAGCAAGTGGACACGCGCACGCGCATGCACACATTCATACACACCCATACACACGCACAAACACAAAACCATGCATTCACGCACGCACGCACACACACACACACACACAAATCCACACATGTAGACAAACACACTCACAAGCGCGCGCACACGCACACAGACACACATGCAAGCACCGCTGCGGCATACCTAAATTCAAAGAAGCCAAAAACAAGGCCCTGAATGTGTGCCTTCCTTCGCATGATGGCGGCAGGAGCCTCAAGCGTGTGAGCATAGTCTTGAACAAATGTGTCCAGTCGACCTGGATGGCAGTTGGGTGAAACATGGGTGAGAAGCGCGCAACCAGTGAACCGGTATGTTTGGAGAATGCACGCACTGCGCAAAAACAGACAGCAAGACACACCAGCGCGATCTTTGTGACATCTACCCACCAAGGGAGGCGACGGTGCGAACTTCCTCGACAGCGAGACTGGCAAACTTCCCAGAGCGCTCAAAGGCCTTGCCCGTTGAGAAGCCGCTGATCAACTTATATTCAATGGATGCTGTCATTGTCGTGCATGTTTGAACACGTGAGTGGTTGTCGCTAAGTGTGTCATGTGCTGCCACAGCACCGTACAGCAAGCATATGTACCAACCGCTGAGAATGATGATGGGAAATGTGGCAAGGACGACGAGTGCGACGCGCCAGCAGTAGATACAGGCAGCCGTCATGCACCCAATCACTGGTGAAGAGACGAAGGAGTGATAAAACATGATGAGTCGGCAATGGGGAGCACGCGCACAAACATGCACACACAGACACACACACACAGACACACAGAGACACACGCAAACACACGCAAACACACGCAAACACACACACACACACACATTCAACACACACAGACACACACACACACACATACAAACACGCGCGCGCACACACAATGCGCGCACAAAAACACACATACAGACACACGCAAACACACGCGAGTGCGCACCTGTGAATGCAATGCGGACGGCAACGCCGAGCTGGTCGCCGAGAGCGCCGCGAACAGCAGAGGCGTCGGACGACAGGCGCGTGGTGAGAATGCCGCGGGAGTGGCGCGGGTCATCGTACCACCCGGCAGACTTGCTCACCATCACTCGGAACACCATGTCGCGCAACCGCATCGTCAGCCGCTCACCGGCAATCGCCAGAAAGTGGAACTTGCCCACTTGCACGAAGAACATCAGCACAGCCATGCCAACAAAGGCGCCCGCAAACGCATTCACGCGCTTCTGACTGTTGTCGTCGTTGAGCACGCCAACCAGCTCTGCCAGCAGCACGGCGTTGGCTGCGGACAACAGGCCCTCCAGCGCTGCGCACGTGCTCCCGGACAGCAGTTGTGGCAGCTCCTTCCGGTTCAGCTCAAAGGCCCAGCCCACCATGCTGCGGTCAACCTTTGGCGCCTCCTCGCTGTCGTTGTCACCGGACTCGTCCATGTCCGCCGTCAGCTTCACCTCCACCGCCTTGGTGTTCTGTGCTGAGGAGAGCGACGATGACGCATTTGCCAGCGCCGCTGGTTTGCTGCTGTCGCTCATGTCGAGCTCTTCTGTCAGCAGCTTGCTGGCCGCCTTGCCCGCGTCGAGGGACATGCGACCACGCAGGTTTGCGTTCTTGTTGGCGCTGCTGCCGTTGTCGTCGCCGCTGTGGCCGTGCTGTGCCTGCACCATGCGGTAGAAGGCGCCCTGCTGGTCAAGCAGCTCCTGCGGCGAGCCAGCCTCCACCACACGCCCGTGGTCAATCACTACAATCTTGTCTGCAGAGAACACCGTGGACAGGCGGTGCGCAATCATGATGGTGGTGCGGCCGGTCGATGCCCGGTCAAGCGCCTCCTTCACAATCGCCTCGCTCTCGTTGTCCAGCGCGCTGGAGTGGGGGAGGTGGGAGAGGAAAGAGAGGGTGCGGGCGCGAATGAACAAGGTGAGTGGTTGTGGAAGGGGAAAGCACAAGCGCGTGTGGGCCCAATAAATACCCGTACAACAACAACAACAGCAACAGCAACACACACACTCATAAACACACACACGCGCGCACGCCACACACACCACACACACGCACACACACACGCACACACACACACACCTGGTTGCTTCGTCGAGGAGGAGGATGTTTGGGGCTTTGATGAGAGCGCGAGCAATGGCAATGCGTTGCCGCTATCAGGCGCACCAGCAAATCAATAATGCACGCGTGTGTGCGTGTGTACAGCAGCGTGAGGGGAGGCGGAGAAGGAAACAAACGGCGCGTACCCACCACAATGTCCGGACCCACCACCACCACTGCCGCTACCACGATGATGGGTCCTGACCTGTCCGCCGGAGAGCTGTGTGCCGGAGTCGCCGACCATGGTGTTGTATCCGTCTGGCAGCGCCATGATGAAGTCGTGCGCATTCGCCATCCTGGAGACACGACGCCGCGCGACATGGCATGATGTGAGGGCGGCAGTGACAAGATTGGAGGAGGGGGCTCAATGGGAGCATACCGTACGCATGCATCACAAACAGTGATACACCACCTTCAACACACACACACACACACACAAACACACACACACACACACGCACACGCACACACACACACACACACGCACACACACACACACACAAACCGTCACACATCCACTCGCGCGTCCTCCCTCCCTCCCCCTCCCCAACACAAGCAACAAAACAAACACACCCGCCCTGCCCTGCCCACCTCACCTTGCGGCGCTGTGGACCTCGTGCTCTGTTGCATCGTCCTTGCCAAGCGCAATGTTGTCTGCGATGGTGGTGGGGAACAGCACCGGGGTCTGGCTCACCAGGCCAATCTGTGACCGCAGCCACTGGATGTTGAGCTTGCGGATGTCTGTTCCGTCGAGCTCAATGCTGCCTGCCGTCGGGTCGTAGAAGCGCTCCAGCATGGCGACGGTCGTGGACTTTCCGCAGCCGGACGCGCCGACCAGCGCCACCGTCTCCTGCGGCTTCACCTCGATGTTGAGCTTGTGCAGGATCTGCTCGTCAGGGCGGGTCGGGTAGGTGAAGTCGACGTCCTTGAAGCGGATGTGGCCCGTGAGTTTGGAGGGCACAGTGCCTTCCTCGGACAGCGAGTCAATCTCGGACGGGCGGTCAATGATGTCGAAGATGGCGCGCGCAGCACCGCGGCCAGCAGCCATCACCTTGATGTTGGGCGTTGCCTGGCCAATCGATGTGGCTGCGATGATGACTGAGAAGAACACCGTCAACACCTGCCCAGTTGTCAGCTCCTCCTCCCCAACAAGGTAGGACCCAAACCAGAACGCCACCGCGTAGGTGAGGAAGGTGAGCATCAGCGTGAAGCCCACCCCTGCCGTGGTTTTGTTGATGACGAGGAAGGATGTTGTCGGGAGTGAGTGGTGATTGTGATGGTGGTCGTGTGAGGACAGGAGAGGAAGAAACGATACAGATGCTCACTGCATGGCACACACACACACGCACACACACACTCTCTTTCTCTCATGCACTCCCACAAACCCCCCCCCCCAATCTCAGGCAACGCACCACAGCCCTGGATGAGACCACCGCGCTCGCCGGCCTTGCATGCGCCCTCGAGCTCCTTGTGGTAGCGCTCCACCTCGCGGTCCTGCGTGTCAAAGGCAATGACGGTGCGGATCATGCGAATCACTTCGTCTGCAACGCTGCCCGCCGCTGCGTAGAAGCCCTGCCCGCCCGAGGACGCCTGTGCAATGTACTTGCCCATGATTGCCGAGCCTGTGGGTTGTGATGGTGGTGGTGATGGTGGTGGTGGCAGCGTGAGTGGCATGAATAGCGCGGAGGAGACGAAAACAGAACAGAGCAATGCAATGGCGATGCGATGGAATGCTGTGATGAAGGGATCACGCACACACACACACACACATGTACATACAACAGCAGATACATACGCACATACACACGCACGCACCAATGGCGATGAGAGGGACCATGCCCGTGGTGACCAGCGTCAGTTTCCAGCCATACACAAAGCCTACAACGTATCCAGCTGCAGACGAAAGAGAGGGAGGGGGAGGAGAGGAAGGAGAGGGAGGAGAGGGAGGAGAGGGGGGAGGTGTCATAAGGTGAGGTGAGCTGAATGCACGATCAAGCGCGAGACACACACACGTACAAACACGCAGACACACCGCAAGCACACACACACACACACGCACGCACACACACACACACACACACACACACACACACACACACACACACACACACACACACACACACGCAGACACACACACACACACACCGCAAGCACGCAAGCACAGCGCGTTGCTTACCGAGGAACATGCCGAGGAACTGGAGGAAGCTGGCGACCTTGTCGCCGAGCGCCTCTTGGATCTGGGGAACGTCGCTGGAGATGCGGGAGGAGAGGGCGCCGGTCTTCTGCTGGTCGTACCAGGCCATCTCCTGGCGCACGAGGGCCTTGAAGTACAGCTTGCGGATGCGCAGGCTCTGGCGCTCAGCGGCCAGCGTGAACGCCGCCACTTGCACGTACGAGGTCACAGCAGCTCCGCAGGACAAGTACATGATGATCACACTGGCGTCTGCCACGCTGTCCAGTAGCTTACTCTGGTCTGCGGTGGCGCTGAAGCTGTCAATGACCTGCGCATGTGCAGTATGTTTGTTTTGATGACCGTGTGTGATGCTTTGTTAGTGCGCGTTTCGATCATGCGCGTTTTGCGCACAACCTTGTGCGTGTGTGTGGTTTCAGGAAACTGGGCTTGCACTGGTCCTCTCTCACGACCCCTGCACGTACGTCTCCAAAAAACACGACAAATGCTGGGGTGAGGCTGCCATGGACGAGTGCGCAAATGGATCCAACGACGATGAAAACCCAGTCCTAACGAGTGGTAAGCGAGCAATGCCAGTGGAAGTGAGCCAGCGAGCCAGTTGATTGAGCATCACGTCACGGGCCTTCCACCAACCACACACACACACACACATACACACATACAGGGTTTGGGTTGTGGACTCACGAGTGCGTCAGCGAAACGGTACAGCTCAAAGTAGCCCACGGGCTTCATAGTCGGTGCTTGTTGGGAGTCATCGTTGTTGCTGTCGTCCTCGTGGACCTGCGAGACTTCAGCGTCACGTGCGTCTGCGCAGACGCACAGTGGTTTGGGCATCATGAAAAGCAGTCGAACCCACCGCCTCTCCTCTCTTACTTAACTCGATCGCATTTCCACCGCTCAGACAGACGCACCAAAACGCACGCACATGCACGAAAACACGACCTTGAGGCCAGTGGCACTGCCTGACTCACCTTTGTCACTCATGCTGGCTGGCAAGGGTTGCTCCCTTCTTCCTTTGAAAGGCCGTATCACATCAGCACGTGGGGAAAATGAATGTACACCTTCATGCGTGGCACACGTTTTCGGGGGCGGGTGTGTGTGTGTGTGTGTGCATAGGTTACGTGTTGTGGAAGCTCACAGCCACCAGTGGCCAGTGGAGTGAACGGGCGTTCTTGAGATGGTTGTTGTGGTTCGTGGTTCTGTTACACACGCTGTGGCGTCACTCTTGCATGGCATGATGACGATTCGGGTGTCCTCCTTCCTCTTGTTTGGCTTGAATTTCCAATGAAGTCTTTGTTCAATTATCTACATCAAGAACTTGCTGACACACCCAACAATCACCAGCAGCAGCCGCCAGAAGCAATCGCACCAACCAACCGACCAATCCAGACCATCAACCACACGAAGATGAGCGCGCACCGCCGTGCCACGCACGCTGGGAGCTGGTACACAGACGATGGTATGTGCACATGCATGGCCTCTCACCTGTGGTACCTTTGAATGCATGTGTGGCACGGTGTCGTTGTGTGGAGGTTTGTTGGCAATTGCTGTGTTTGTGTTTGGTGGCCACTTCGTTTGTTGCGACTGTTGCGTTTGTTTGTATTTGGGACATGAGCCGTGCGTTCACGGGGGTGATTGCTGCGCTTGTACTCATGTGGTGATCGGTTGGTGGAGGATAGGCAAAGAGCTGTCTGGACAACTGGACGCTTGGCTTGGAAAAGTTGGAGAAGCCATCATGCCTGGCGCTCGTGCCATCATCGCCCCTCACGCCGGCTACTCCTATTCCGGCCCAACAGCAGCCTACGCCTACAAACAGGTGTGTGTGTGTGTGTGTGTGCTTGGGCTTGCGTGAGTGCATGGGTGAGAGAGAGAGTGTGTGTGTGTGTGTGCTTGGGTGAATAAGTCACTTTGTGCCTGAAAGCGGCTTTGCTTGTCTGCAGTGTTCATGGCGCGTACCTCAAGGGTTTGGAAACAGTCGAGTTTTGTCCCTGTTCTCGTTGTGACACATTCGCGGATAATCCCGCCTCCTCTTCTGACGCTCACTTGCGCGCTGAACCAATCACGTGCGCTCACTGATGCATGCACACATGACATGCACGCAGATTGTCCCAGACAATGTGCGCCGGGTGTTCGTGCTCGGGCCGTCGCATCATGTGTACATCCAAGGCTGTGCACTGACGTCGACCACAACATACGACACGCCCATCGGCAACCTCAAGATTGACAGGGACACAAACAAAGACCTCGAGGCAACCGGCCAGTTTGAACACGTACGCGTGTAGCTGCTGCAGGCTGTATCGCCATGTGTAGGTGTGGGTGTTTGCGCGTGTGCGTGTGTGTTCTTGATGGTGCGTGTGCTCTCTTCCAGTGTGCTTGCAGTTGCTGATGCTCCTTCCTTGTCTTGTCCCCTTGCAGATGGACATTCAAACTGATGAGGATGAGCACAGCATTGAGATGCACCTGCCATACGTTGCCAAGGTGCTGTGGTTGTGGTCGTGCATGAGGGCATGGATGCGTGTGTTTCTGTGTGCGTGCACATGAGTGCCTCAAAGCTGCGTGACACACCATCTCGCAACACAGTGCAACCGAACACACACACACGTATGCACACACACACACACACACTCTCTCTCTCTCTCATGCGCAGGTGATGGAGGGCAAGGACTTTACGGTTGTGCCCGTGCTTGTTGGCGCCCTGGACAGCAAGCTCGAGCAAGAGTACGGCAAGATCTTTGCACCGTATCTGGAGGATCCAAGCAACCTCTTTGTCATCAGCTCCGACTTTTGTCACTGGGGCCGCCGCTTCGGCTACACATATGTACCGCCGGGGCACGACGCCATTTACAAGGGCATCGAGCACCTCGACAAGCAGGCGAGTTTGTGCGTGCGTGTGTGTCTGTGTGTGTCTGTGTGTGTCTGTGTGTGTCTGTGTGTCTGTGCGTACCAATGAGAGAGAGAGAGAGTGTGTGTGTGTGTCAAAGTATGCGCACATGCGTGCAAAGCATGTGCGATGAGTCTCATGCGCACTGTTGCTGGTCCTTTTCCACGTCGCCACTGCCCATGCTCAGGGGATGGACATTATCGAGAAGCAGGACGCCAAGGGGTTCCGCGCATACCTCCAGGAGTGCGAGAACACCATTTGTGGCCGTAACCCAATCTCCATCCTCCTCAACGTATGTTGTGCTGTGCTGCGTGCGGTGTGATGTGCGTATGACAAAGCACGACTGCTCTGTTGCCCACCCCGCCCCTCTTGTGTCCTCCCGGTGCATCTTTGCCTGTTGCTTGATCCTGTTGCTTTGCATCGATGCGTGTGTGTGTGTGTGTGAGTGCAGCTCACACCACGTCGCTGCCACCTTGCCTGATCTTCTTCGTCAGGCGCTGCAAGTGCTCAAGGATCGCCAGAAGGAGGTCAAGTTCCTGCACTATGCCCAGTCCAACCCGTGCAAGTCCACCCGTGACAGCAGCGTCAGTTATGCCTCTGCTGCCGTCCTCATCTCCTGAATGCGGACACACTCACTCACTCACACTCACTCACACTCACCCACTTAACAAGCATTGCGTACGTCGCACGTTATCCATGCCTCCCCCCCCCCTACTTGACACACACACACACACACACACACACCCCCACACACACACACACACACACACACATAAGCACGGATGTGCCCGACGCAACCGCGACGTGTGTCCCATCACACGACGTTATGTTTGCTTTATTGGCAACGACCAATAACAAAGTCCCCCTCAAACCACGAAGGCACACACACACGCACACACACGCGCGCGCACGGCGTGTGAGTGCATGCAGCCATCGTTAGCACGCTGGAAGGCAGCGGGAGGGAGGTGGCCCTTGTGGCGGGGAACGAGCCAGGGCCACAGCAAAGGGGACAACAACAGGGCAAAGAGAACAAGACATACACACAGAAACAGGTGCAGACATTTGTAGACACATACATACACAGGCACAAATACGCAGCAGACACACACACACGCCCATGCAAGCGAGCGGGCAATGTGGTGGTAACAGCGCTGCCTGGAGGCAGCAGGGTTGCATGCAAGCAGCGCGGGCACCGGCATGGATGCAGCATACCGCTGCGACAAATTAGTGTAATCCCATTACAAAGCGAAGCAACAATAGACGAAGAGGGAAAGAGGAAAGAGAGAGGGGGGGAGGCAAAACCGAGAGGGGAAGAGAAGGAAAAGAGTGGTGAAGAAGTGTACGTGGCAGCTGCAGTCCGATAGAAGGACACGGACAGAGATGAAACACACACACAAGTTGCATCAGCAACGACAGGAAACACGGAAGAGAAGAGAGACCGTTTTTCATACAAGCTGCGTTCAAACCATAGCAAAAAGAGAGAGATCATTATTCCTGTCAATGGCGCTGGATTGGGTGTGTTTGGTTGTGCAAGGGGTGGAAGAGGCACTACTGGTGGAGAAGGAAGCCTCAAACCCATAGTACAAGTGGTTGAAACAAGGAAGGGAGGAAGGAAGGAAGAGAGAGGGGAAGGGGGGGAGGAAGGAACAGGGAAGGGGAAGAAGGGATGCTGCTGACGGGCTGCTAGGTGTACCGAGTTCACTGTCTTCGATCATACTCATGCCCGACTCTACTGGGCCTGTTGCTGCTGCGTTGGGAGGGCGGGCACCGTTGAGGGGCTGGCAAGCCCAAGGTTCACAAGCAACTTCTGCAGAAAAGCCAGCGTCTGCTCATCCTTCTGGGACTGATCGCGAGGGACAAGCAACGGCATTTGGAAAACATCAAAGTGGGGGTGGGGGTGGGTGAGGGCGCCTTGGGGAAGAAGAGGGCGTTCGTACTTGGCTGGCTATTGTGCAGTGTACGCGCGCACACGAGCAAAGAAGTGACACAGAACAGTCACCCGCAGACATACACGCACACGTCACGCAGGGGAGCTCACCCTGAGTGTGTTCTCGATGGTCCCGTCCCTGAGCTTGTCGGGCAGACACGAGCGCAGCGCATCCCGCGCCCTGTGGTTGACGGTGGCGGCGGTGGATGTTGAAGTATGGGTGAGGAGAGATGTACTTCGCAGGCGGTGTTGGTGTCTGATTTTGGCTGTGCCTGTGTAGAGCATATCACTAATCGCACACAAACCCACACCCACACACACCCACACACACACCCACACACACACACACACACACACCCACACACACACACACACACACACACACACACACACACACACAGGCTGTGTCACACATATAAGCACACATATATACACACACACACACACACGTGCGCGAAAAAAAAATCCATTTGTCACACCTTGGGTTGTCTGAGAGGCGGTGGTAGCAGCGGACAACGTGCTTGAGGAGGCGACCAGAGGGGCTCTGTGCCAACGCGTGCACCATCGGGCTCTGCATGGCGCAATCGTGATGAAGAAGGTGGTGTGGTGGTGGTGTGTTGTTGTGTGGTATTAATCATGGTAAGCGCGAGGACGGTTCGTTGTCCACGCGTGAG
>NW_004754924.1:647939-656044 GCF_000188695.1 Salpingoeca rosetta | reverse complement strand
CAGTTGCGCTGTGCAGTGGGGGGGGGAGCACATGTTTGGAAGCGTGGGAGTGTGTCAGCGTGCGTGCGGGTGACCGTGCGTGCGTTCGCGCGGAATGTTGGTGGCAAGAGCCAATAATGCCTGAAAGCATAGCTGAAGAACACACACGCACGCAACCAAGTGCAAGCAGTTGCGACGACGCCGCGCTCAAAAGGAGACACGAGGCATGGCATGCGCATGGCACGCTCACCGGCAAGGAAAAGGCCGCGGGTCTCGGGACTGGAGGCGGTGCACTGCAGGAGTGCGGGTCTCGGGGACTGGAGGCGGTGCACTGCAGGAGTGCGAGCGCATTGCACACGCGGGTTGGACACCGCAAGCACGTGGTGTGCGTGCGTAATCAGATCTGACAGGGCACGCACGTGGTGTGCGTGCGTGCGTGTGTGTGTGTGTGTGTGTGTGTGTGTGTGTGTGTGTGTGTGTGTGTGTGTGTGTGTGTGTGTGTGTGTGTGTGTGTGTGAGGGACAGTGACAAGAGGGGCAGCAAGATGAAGCGAGGGCGGGATGGGACGGGAGCCGTATGCGTTCAGAAAACACGCACGCAAGTGCAAGCACACTTGTGTGGTGCTTGCTGCTGTCACTGTGATAAGTGCCATCAATGCAAGGCATTCATTCACGCACCTGCAACCCTTCTTCGGGGCACAGGTGCTCGTACACAGAGATGACTTCGTCCACCAGGATGGGAATAATGCCAAACGAGTGCCACAGCAGCACCGCAAGCTTCTTCACAGAGTCGCGGTGTTTGCTGAACGAGAGCACACAAACCACACACGCGCGTCACCCACATGTTCATAGGTGTGTGAGCCGAGACGTTACCAAGCAGATGCGAACCCGGAAAAGCGCAGTGGCCGTATTGGAAGAAATGCACGTCTACACACCTTCATACAAAGACGAAAAACGTCACACACGCACGCACAAACAAGCGCACACACAAGCAAGAGACAAACAACCACACACACACACACAAGCAAGAGAACAAACAAGCACATATCATACGTGGACAGCCACAAGTACAGCATGAGCCGTCCCTTCGCGCGCCACCTCGCCTGATACCACATACCTCAAGGTGGCCATGGCGTCTTCGCGCTTGCGCAAGTCTTGGATGTCTTGAATGAGCGTGATTAGCGCTTGCTCGCTCAAGTGGCCACCAGATCGGCCACCGCCGCCGTGCCCGCCATGCGGGCCGGGTCCCTGGTCGAAGCCATCTCCGAGGTGCTGTGAATCCTGCTTCTGCTGTTGCTGCCTTCCATCCCCGCCTCCACGGCCACCGCCACGCTTTTGGTATGGCATGTTGATGCAACACAGAGACGTGCGCTCGCCCAAGAACAACAGAACAAGAACCAGAAAGACAACCCAGAACCCAGAACCCAGAACAAGAACAAGAACAAGAACAAGAGTAGCAGGGAAAGGCCTGACTGGGTGGTGGCTTGGTGTAGCTCGTTTGTTCGTTCGTTGGTGGACAGAGTGCGTCTCTGCTGTCCTCGGTTGGTTGGTTGGTGCACGGCTGCGGTTCGCGCTTCGCAAAACAGGCAGTGAAGAAAATTGTGGTATATCTACAGCCACTATTCGACGGTGTTGTGCCTTGCTGTCGTCGCGTCGTTCGCTTGTCCTTTCTTCCCACCACCACCCACCTGCCTGTGTGTGCACCACCCGCGCGCTCTCGCTCGCTCGCTTGCTGTCTCGTTCACTTGTTTGCCGTCTGCGCTCTCTTCACGTCAATCTGACACCGCCATGGGGGACCGGCCGCTGCAGAAGTTGCGTCGCACGTTCACGCGAGCAAAGGATGTCAAGACGCAGCAGCCAGAAGTCAAGAGGGTGGGCACCCTCAGTGTACCTGTCAAAGTGAAACGCGGTGAGTCGTGTTTTGTGGGGTGGTGTTCCTGCATGTGTTCGTGTGTGTGTGTTCGTGTGTGTGTGTTCGTGTGTGTGTGTGCGTGTGTGTGTGTGTGTGTTCGTGTGCGCGCATGTGTGTGTGTGTGTGTTCGTGTGCGCGCATGTGTGTGTTTGTGTGCGTGCATGTACGTGTGTGTACGTGTACGAGAGACACACACAGAGTGTGTGTGTGTTTGTGTGTGCGTGCGTACATATGTGCGTGGATGCTGACCAGACCTTGCCATCACTGCATGCTGGTGTGTGTTGGGTTGAACAGAAGCATGGAGTGATGACAAGTCGCTGCCGGTAAGTGCTGTGGTGTTTGAATGAACGCCTCGCGGTATGTCTTCTATGCGCTACTTTGCAGGGTTGTTTGGTCATGCACTTTGTCAGCGCTCACTGTGCACAACAACAACAACAACAACAACAACAACAACAACAACAACATCAACAACAACAACAACAACAAATGGTGACAGAGCCATCCTCAAGCCCGGGCCAGCTTCGATCGCCTGCAGTATCTGCGGGTATGTTTGGTCGTTTCACCTTGCCTGATATATGGGCATGAGATTGCGTTCACGCGGGGCGCCTCAGCGCCTCTCCCCGTTGTACAATCACACCTTTCGAATGGACCTCACGTAGTTGACCTCCCCTCGCCGTTCGTTGCATAGAGCGAGCTGTCGCGGTTTCGCGCCAAGAAGCAGGAGCTGGAGGATCGCGAGAATGTGCTCGTGTGTCGCATGGCGTTTGCAGATCTTGCGGCAACGGAACACAAGGAGGACGCGGAGGCGTGGGCACCGGATGCCGAGTTGGACGCCATGGACGAGGCCGCCGAGAACAGCACCAATGGCGCAGCGCTGCCGCAGTTGCCAGAGGACAGCCAGGCAGACCAAGCAGACCAGGCCGCAGCAACTGCAACTGAGCCATCAAACAACGACAAGAGCGGCGGTGGCGGCGACAACGATGCACCGTCCACCGTGTTGGACATGCTGACATCTGACGGCGTTGCCGGCTCGGAGCAGCAGCGGTCTGATCGCGCCATGTCCCTCGACAGCTCCATCAAGCCGTGCGTCCTGATTGTGTCTGTGTCTGCGTGTGTGTCTGTCTTGTATCTTGTGTGTCTGTGTGTACCTGTGTGTGTGTGTGCGTGTGCGTGTGTGTGCGTGTATCTGCGTGTCTGTATGTGTGCATGTCCGCACTTGCAAAGCGGTATTACTAAACACGTGTGACTCACCCACTTCCCGCTTGTCGCCTCCCCCTCCCCGTCTCCCTACAAATCGCGCTGCTATAGAGCGGCAGTGGGGAATATGCGCAACCACCACTCGCTCTCTGTTCGCTGGCACCGGTAAGCACCAAACCACTTCTCCCACTGTCACCCACGTGCCATTTCTCTCCCCTCCCCACCAATTACATGACATTCCTGCCAGCCAGAAGCATCTCTGTTGCCAGCA
This sequence comes from Salpingoeca rosetta, assembly GCF_000188695.1. Taxonomy (NCBI): domain Eukaryota; class Choanoflagellata; order Craspedida; family Salpingoecidae; genus Salpingoeca; species Salpingoeca rosetta. The sequence continues at coordinate 652,686 of NW_004754924.1, read as the reverse complement.
CTAACATGACCACCACCACCATTAGTAGTATTCACCACCACCACTTCTCACATCTCTTCCCACCCCTCCACTTCACTGCCCCCCCCCCAAAAAAAAAAAAAAAAAAAAACACAACACAGGCGGCAGACGACCCGCCGCCGCCGTGAGGTACACGCGTCAGCAATGCCGACACGCACGCTCTTCCTCGTGCGCACGGAGCCCGGCATGCCACTTGGGGCGGACCTGACAACGCTCCTCGTCCCGCAGCGCAACACACGCGGCCGCATCCCACAGGTCAGCACACACACACACACACGCACACACACACACACACACACACACACACACACACACACACACACACACACACACACACACTTGGTTCTCACGTGCATGCTGCCATTCTACCACCACCACCACCACCACCTCTGCTCCACTCCACCAGCCCGCGGTGCCGAAAACGGCCACGTTCGTGTCAGCGGTCGAGGACAACAGCGTCGCCGACAAAGCAGGCGTCCGAGTTGGTACGCATGCACACACACACAAACACAAACACACACATATATTACAAGCTCCTGCACGTCATTGGCTCTTCTCCATGTTTGCTTACTTGCTCGCCTGTTTGCTTGGAGGTTTGTTCATTGCACGCTTGGTCGTGATGTTGACCTGCATACACACTCGCACGCCCTTACATGTGCCTTTGCTGTGCCAGGGGACGAGGTGCTGGAGGTTGATGGGGCGAAATGCACCGAATGTGGGGTGGCCGACGTGCTGAAGCACATCAACGCCAACGAAGGCACCATCACCCTCGTCGTTCGGTTCTCCTCCGACTACAAACGACTTGTTCTGCACAAGAAGAAAGTCCAGGCGCAGGTCAGCGCCACTGCCATTGATTTGCACGTCCCTTGCTTCCTGTCACACCACCACCACCACCATCATCATCACCACCGCCACGACGCTCTTAACCACCGTGACCGTCACAACAACTTCACTCACAGCCCTCCACGTCATCACACGCCCCCCCCCCCTTCACCCCGTCACGCTCTGCCTAACCACCACCACCACCACCATGACCAACAGGCGGCCCTACGTGAGCAGCAACAGCGGCTGCAGCGTCTGCGCATGCGCGAGGCGGATCTGGTGGAAGCGCTGCGGCAGCGGCAGAAGGAGAAGGCCGTGTTGGACGTGGTGTCGTCGTGGCAGCAGGCGCCCTCCGCCTCCTCCAGCGAAGATGACCTCATGGACAGGGGTGAGTCACCGTGGGCGGGGTAACGTACTGCCGTGTGTGTCGGCGGTGTGTGTGTGTGTGTGTGTGTGTGTGTGTGTGTGTGTGTGTGTGTGTGTGTTTGTGTGTGTGACTATACTTGTGAATGTGAATGTGCTTTTTTCATTGAAATCTTCCGCTGTCATCTTTCTCACGCACCCACACACGCACGCGCTCCCACTCGACATCACACGCGCGTCATACCCTCGCGCCCACGCTTGAGCAAACCAGAGGACAGCAAGTTGTGGCTGCGGCAGTGTGTGGGCGATGGCGTCCACTTGTCCGAAGCGGATGTGCTTTCCCACTGCAAGACCAGCAATGATCTCAAACAGGCCATCCTTGATCTCCAGCAAGCATGGCAGGCAGAGAGGTCCGCACAAAAGCACTTGTGTACGCGTGTGCGTGCGTGCGTGTGTGTGTGTGTGTGTGTGTGTGTGTGTGTGTGTGTGTGTGTGTGTGTTCTTGCAGTCGAAAGTGTTTGCTGACGTGCAAGTGTGTGTGAAAACGCTCCCTCGTTCCTCACACGCCATGTACACCACCATCACCCGATTGTCCCTCGTGTGTCATTCTTAGGCTGATGTTCCAGGGCTCGCGATTGATTCTTGAGCGCCGCCTCCAGCGCGTCACAAACGGACTGGTGGGATGCGTGATACTCCCTGCTACAATGTGTTGGTTGTGTACGGATGCGCCTTCATGTGTGCGTCCCTGCTGCCAGTGCATACGCATGTATTGTTGTTCCATGAAGGCCGTGAGCACTGCGGTTCTTTCTTGCCTCTCCTTGCTGCAATAGATCCCTCCCCGTTATCTTTTGCTTTCTTCAACTTGTTCAATCCACCCCCACCGCACCTACTCAATACCACCACCACCACCACCACCCCCACCGCACCTACTCAATACCACCACCACCACCACCACCCCCACCGCACCTACTCAATACCACCACCACCACCACCTCTCCCCGCGCAACACAACAGAGCACGCTGCACGACCTTGAGGCGGGTGCGCCGGCCGTTCCGTCGTCACGGTCGTCGTCCGCGGCAGGCTCGCGCAAGCACAGCCAGCAGCCAGCCGCGTTTGGGTACGCACTCGCTGCTCCCTGCGTTAAATACATTGCGCGCATGTGGACACCATGCTTTGGGGTGCCGTGGTTTGCGTGCTCACAAGTCCATTTCAAAGCGCTTGTTCTTGACGTGAGTGTCTTCTCATCACACACGCACACACATACACACACGCACACGCACGCACGCACGCAAACATACGCACATGTAGGGTTGATTTGCAGAAGCAAGAAGTGATGACGACGCCGCGACCGCGGCTGGTGCTGGATACGGGCCTCTCGTCCTCCTCCGTTGTCGACGATGTCGAGATTGATGCAGACGCAATGGCAGCGACGGCCAAGGCACCGTCAGCAGCCACCGCACCAGCAACGTCAACATCAACGGCATCGAACGCCACTGAGAAGGGTGCGCACGCGAACGGCAGCAGCTCACACGCGGTCCTGGAGAAGATTGTGGATATGACAACGCCGCACGAGCCAGCAGCGAGCACACCGGGCGGAGCGAACGGCAGTCGACCTGCCATGGCGAGCACCAGCAGCGCCGCTACAGCCACGTCGATGGTGTCGAGTGATTCCAGCAAGCACGACGACGATGCGTTTATGTTTGAGCCCGCGCCCGCGCCGCCCTCCGAGGACGACGATAGCCACTCCGACTTTATCTCCGAGATTCATCACAGCGAAGTGTAGAGGGAAGGAGAGAGGGGTGGGGAATGTGTGTGTGTATTTGTGACTCTGTGTGTGTGTGTGTGTGTGTTTGTGACTGTGTTTATGTGTGTGGTTGTGTGGTTGTGTGGTTGTGACTGTGTGAGTGGGCGGGTGTATTTGTGACTGTGTGTGGGTTGAGGGGGACGGGAGTCACGCTCGATTAGATCGCTGCACAGGTCCTGCTTGCTTGCTTGCTTGCTTGCTTGCTTTCTTGCTTTCCTTTTGGTTTTGGATTTGTCCTCTTTATCCTGTCACCTCATCATCATCATCAGCAGCAGCTTGCTCTTCTTCTTCTTCTTCTTCTTCATACCACCAGTTTATCCACCGTGTAATCACAGTGTTTCAGCCCCCTATTGTGGAACCGCACACTTGCTTGGCTGCCGTGTGTCTTCTCTGTCTGTCTCTCACCCTTCTCATTTTCACGCAAAGGAGGAAGCAACACGTACACAATGAAGAGATGACACCATGTGAGATGTGAAATGGAGAGAGAGGAGACGTGCGACGTGTTGTGACATGACATGATGCGCTGGCAACAACAACAACAACAACAACAACAACAACAACAACAACAACAACGACGACAACAACAACAACAACAACACCAACAACAACAACACCAACAACAACAACAACCATTGTGTGCAATTTTGCCAAAACAAGAACCAAGCAAGCTGGTGTCGCAAACACACAAACACCACCCAGCCAGCCAACACACATCGCAACCCCCACCCACACCTTTGGAACCATGGCGGATGGAGTCGAGACTGTGGAGTGCACCGTCACTCCCGCAGCAGGGAAGAAGCTTGGGATGAAGCTCACTGGTGCAGGGGCTCCATACATCATCTCCAGCCTCAGCCAAGGTAAGATCGGTGCAGATCATCATCACGCATCGCTGCTTGATCCGCCGTGCATGTGCAAGCGAGGCATCGCAACAACACAGCACATGACCACTGTCCACTCTAGATTGATCGCAGTGCACGGTTGCTTGTTTTTGCTCAACACGGGTACATCCTCTCGCTTGACGCGGCTCCCTTGTCCCTCTTTACTTCTCACCACTTTTCCATACGCGTGCGTGTGCGTGTGTGCGTGTGCGTGAATTTGGGGTTGACGTGCAGATGGCGTGGCAGCTGCGAGCGGCCTCTGTGCTGATGATCGCGTCATCAGGATCAACGATAGCGACGTGTCCTCCAGCGTACCGCTGGCGGCCGTTGTCAAACAAATCTCTGCCCTCCATGAGCCGTTCACGCTGACTGTGCGCCGTGGCGGACGAACGACGCCCAGCCACCGCCCCGCTGTCAAGCCCAAGCTAGCTCCAACAACAACGCAGCCAAAGCCCGCAGCCCCAGCGCCGGCGCCGAAGCCAGCGGCAAAATCAGCACAAGCAGAGATTAAGAGTGAGCTCAACGAGGTGGACAAGGAGGCGGCAGAGCCACACCACCCGCAGCTGTCAACACCAGAAACGCCTGCACCTGCGTCGGAGGCCAGAAGCGAAGCGCTAGATCAGCCGGAGCCGACGGAAACAAAGCCAGCTGAGCAGCCAGAGCCGAATGCCACTCCACAACAGGAAGCACCGCCACAGCAAATGAAAGAAGACGCACCAACTTCAGCAGAGGAAGAGGCGCATGAAGAGCACAACGATGGCGGTGATGACGCCGTTACCGCAGCCGCGCGCGAAGTGCAAGGTGCCACACTCGACAGCACGCCAACAGAGGAAGAAGTGGACGGTGCGCCCAAGGCGGCCT
>NW_004754924.1:635439-642939 GCF_000188695.1 Salpingoeca rosetta | reverse complement strand
CCTCGTCGTTGGCAAAAGCAACAACAGCCATACTCGCAGCAATCTCCGCCCGGTCCTCGCTGCCCGGTGATGCATCATGTGCATGCTTGTACACCTGACAAGAAGTTGTGATGGTGGTCGTCGTGGTCGTCGTGGTGAACAGAAGCGGAGGAAAGGGGAACAAGCATGAGGGAGCAAGGACCACTGGGGGCTGATCGCTTTGCAAACAACGGCTATGCGACCTACACAAGAGCACACGCAAACAACCAACACCAGAATACACACGGACATATACTGCACACAAGCACAAACACAAACACGCACACACAAGTCCACACCACAGCACACACCATCGGATAAATCACCTGAAATGCTGCAGCGATGTCGCCCTGTTCCAGGAGCGCCTTTGCGTAAAGACAGAGCGTGGACGTGTCTGCTGTGCCAGCTTCCACTTCTTGTGCAAACAGCGGCAGACACTCCGCACTGCCCTGCAGCGCCAGGCACCGCGCAAGGTTGTGCTTGATGACAGCAAGATGCACGCCGTTGTTGACATTGTTGCTGTTGCCGTTGTTGTCGCTGTCATCAGCACTGTCGGAAGCAGCGTGCGCCTGTTGCTGCTGGGCGAGGTCAAGCGCTTGTCGGTAGAGCTGTTCCGCGCGTTTGTACAGACGCAGGCGCTCGTACAGGACGCCGCACATGTTGTGCACACACACGTCTGCGCTGCCGCCTGCTGTTGATGTGAGCGCTATCAGCGCTGTGCTCGCCTGCAGCAGGTACTGCTCCTCGCATCCACGCGGCACGTCGCCCGTTGGTGTCGGCACATGTCCGCGACGACCGCTGCTGCCGGCACCACTCCCTGCATCACCACCATCACCAGCACCGCTGGCGCCATCATCGCCACCACCATCACCATCACCATCACCGCTATTGGGTGTGGCGGAGTGCCGCTTGGGGCGAAGTGACTCCAGCGTGTAGAATGCAAACGCGCGGGCGGCACTGCCGTGTGGATATAGCTCAAGCGCGTGGCGGAAGAGATCAAGCGTCTCTTCGTGCTGCACCTCCGCGGCCACCAGCGCCTGCCCAATCCACGCCCGCGACTTGCCTGGGTCCAGCATCTGCGCCTGTGTGAACGCACGGTGCGCCTCGCGTGTTCTGCCGCGCGATTTAAACAGCGCCCCAATGTGCACCCACGTGGATGCGCTGCTGGGGGAGGACGTGGCCGCGTTCGCAAAGCTGTTGTACGCAAGGCGCACGTCCTGGCGTTGTAGAGCAGAGAATGGGCAAGGGAGCGGCCATTGCGTGTGAGACGACGATAGCAAACGACAAAGAGCATGACAGCCACACGGCCACACGGCCACACAGCCACACGGCCATCCAGCCGCGAGCACAACAGCTACCACGACAATCGCAGCACGCATGCCGCAACCAATACCTGGAGTGCAAATGCGGCGATGCCGAGCATGTTCCACGCGTCGGTGTAGTCGCGATCCAAGGTCAGTGCCTGCATGCACAAGCGCTGAACCTGATGCAAGAGGGTGTCTTCCCGTGGTCCGGCGCGTTTCGCGTGCTTGCTGCTGTACAGCCGCCAGCGGTTAACGGCGAGGTCGCAATAGGCGCCGGCCGTCGCATGCGACCGCACAACACGCGCGAACGCAGCAGCAGCACATGCGTTGAGCACCGCAAAGCAGGTGTCTTGAGCTCCAGCATCTTCGCCAGCAGCATTCGATGCAGCCGCTGTGGAGGCGAACATGATGGGTTGCACGCGGGCCATGGTCGTGGGCGGCAGCTGCGTGGCCAGCTCATACGCGTCACCGCACAGCTTCCACAGGCACACGTATGGGTTGGAGGAGTGCAGGGCTGGCTGGAGGACGGCGAGGGCGTGGTTGATTGCGTCAAGGCAGAGTTCGGGACGTCTGTTCCGATAGAACGTGCGCGCATTGGAGTACAGCGCCGAGGCAAGCCCTTCAATGGCGGGCGCGTGCGTGTTGTCAATGTCGAGAACAGACTGGAACGTGTGCATGGCCTCTTCCTCGTCCCCAAGCCGCAGCAGCGCCAGTCCTTTCATGTACATTGCATGCAGGCACGCTGGGTCTCGCTCGAGGCACTGGTCAAACGCCTTGTGCGCGGCGAGGAAGCTACCGCGCCGGTGGTACGCCTCTCCAAGCAGCTGCCACAGCAGCGCGCTGCCCGTGTCTGCACGCAGGGCCGTCTGCAGCGAGACAACGGCTGTGCCCACGTCCCCGCTGCCGAGCTCAAGCAACGCCTTGCGCATCCACACCCACGACAGCCGATCAGAGCCCGCGTGCGCCGCCAGTGTCGTCACCAGTGCATCCGCGTTCTCCGTTCGCCCCGCGCGCATGTGTGCGAGCCAAAGGGCATGGGCGGCCTTCGGATGCAGGGGTTCAGCCTCAAGTGCCTTTGCATAGCAGCGCACAGCCTTGTCCATGTTGGTGGCGGCGTAGTAGCAGCCAATGTAGTACAGGGCGTTGCTGTGGCCGCGGCTGACGCGAAGACACAGGAGCCATGGACGCAATGCTGTCCGTGGGATGGGAAGGGCAGCGTCAATCTCCACCTCGGATGTGGTGGTGGTGGTGGTGGTGGTGGTGGTGCCGGCCACGCTGCTGCCGCCGGCACTGTCTCTCCCGTCCTGCTGCTGTTGCTGCTGTTGTTGTCGTAAGCGCTGCTGGTGCTGCAGCGTGAGGAATCTGCCGTGTTGGTAGTGGTGGTCAGCGCACGTCGGCTGGACGTCCACGGCTGCTTTGGCCGCCGCCACTGCGCCATCCACATCGCCCGCCATACCCCGCGCCACCGCAAGGGCCGCATGGGCAGTACCGCACATGTTGTCGAGCGAAACCGAAGTCTCCGCGTGCATCATGGCAAGATCGCGCTTGTTCCACCGGGCAGCGATCCGCGCCAGGCCTGATGTACACATGTACAGGTGGAGAGGGAGTGAGGGAGGAGGAGAGGACAGGGAGTGTGAGTGTGAGTGTGAGTGTGAGTGTGAGTGTGTGAGTGTGAGTGTGAGACAGCACATGCGTACATGCATACATACGACACACGTGAGCTCAAAAAAAAAAAAAGGGGGTTGGATGCTCATTCTTCATGTTGTTGATGACACGTGTATCAGTGAAAGCGAACGATAGAATTGGATTGAGTGAGCCGTACGCATGACGACACACGATCACATCCAACAACACACACACTCTCTCAATCGCATACACGTACCGGCTTGTGCAAAGGCGTTTTCCGCGTGTGTAGCGAGCGTGGTTTGGTGCTGCTTCAAGTGCAGCGTGTCGAGGTGGGTCATCGTCACGGCGTGCATCACCGTAAACCATTCCCACATGCGCCGGAGCTTTCGTCCTGCCGCCTCTGCGTTGAGCGCGTTGATGCGTTCGAGAGCCGCTTGGCACGTGCGATCGCAGCCCGCAAAGTCATCCCGGCTGTACAGCAGCTGATGTGTGTGTGTGTGTGTGTGTGTGTGTGTGTGTGTTTTGGGTGAGGGCCAACAGAGCGTGCGACAAAAAGGAGACAACGCACGTGTGTGCACAGTAAGTCATGACTCAGCCCAATGCTAGCTCGCCAGCGTGATCAACTGTGCAACTCACCAGGGCGAGGTGCTTTCGGAGGAGAATGAGGTCCCGCGTGTCTGCGTGTGTGTCCACGGTTTTCTCGACCTCCGCCTGCAGTTCGTCCCAATTGACGCTCGTCGGCGATGAAGTGTTGAGCGCTCGCTCCACTGCACGAGCGCACAGAGTGGCGGTGGTGGTGGTGGGGACGGGGGTTAAAAGCATCCGTGAGCAATGTGTGTGTGTGTGTGTGTGTGTGTGTGTGTGTGTCTGTGTCTGTGTCTGTGTCTGTGTCTGTGTCTGTGTCTGTGTCTGTGTCTGTGTCTGTGTGTCTGTGTGTCTGTGTCTGTGTCTGTGTCTGTGTCTGTGTGTCTGTGTGTCTGTGTGTGTGTCTGTGTGTGTGTATGTGTGTGTGTGTGTCTGTCTGTCTGTGTCTGTGTGTGTGTATGTGTGTGTGTGTGTCTGTCTGTCTGTGTCTGTCTGTGTCTGTCTGTGTCTGTCTGTGTGCAGCTGCGGGTCATCGCGCACCTTTGAGAGCGACGGCCACGTCCGAGTCCTCGATGGAGTCGGCGAGGGAAGCAATCACACCCACCTCCTGTTGCATCACCACGCACACGTACACGCGCACACACGCGCACGTACACAACGAGCTGTGAACAAGTAGTTGGGGGTGCGGTATCTATATTGCATGTGCAAGCAGTGTGTGTGTGTGTGTATGTGTGCATGGGCGACGAATACAGGCAGCGTGGCCTGACCTTGCAGTCTTGAATGAGTTGTGCACCCTCATCATCGCAAGCCAGGTTGGAGTACAGCGCCAGTGCCGTCTCCACAGCAGCTGGCGATGAGACGTGGAGTGTGTGCACTGACGGATGAGTAAGACGCGAGCAATGCGCAACCAACACGTCGTGCATCGAAACCCAACGCTTCTACAACCATTTGCCACACGCACGCGCAACACATACACAGCACAGCCACAACACGACACGGAATGCGATTCCACGAGCAATCTACAACAACACGACAACACAAACAACCCCCACCACACACCTTTCTTCGTCGCAGTATCATCAACACCTCCATCGTCTCTAACATCATCGTCAGTGCTGGCAGGTTGGATGGCGCTGACACCGAGTCGAAACGCGCGCACCGCCGCGGCCGTATCTGGTGGAATTCAGGACACGCACATGTGATTGACCATGTTAATGCGCATGTGTGTGTGTGCGCGCGATTGTGTAAGCAAAACCGAGCGTGTATCTCTCTGTGTGTGTGTGTGTGTGTGTGTGTGTGTCTGTGTGTGTGTGTGTCTGTGCGTGTGTGTCTGGCTGGCTGGCTGTCGTGCAATGAAGTCGGTAACAGGGATAGCGGAGAGAACGAGTTTTCAGGCAACGACGCAGCACGCGATCCCAAAAAAAAAAAAAAAAATGCCCACCCCTGATTGCATCGCGCCACCATCACACTTGTTGCCAAATCACCTTCATGTCACACCACCATCGTCCCCCCTCCCCCAAACACCATCCCAATTCCGTCATCTTTGGACACGTGGCAGCAGCGATGCCACTCACCCATACGGCCAACGCTCCACAGCGCCTGGATCCGCCTCACCAACAGCCGCACCGTCGCCTGGTGTGTATTGTTTTGTGTGTGTGTGCGTGTGCGTGTGTGTGTGTGTGTGTGTGTGTGTCCATGAACAGAAGCCGTCATGGCCACTCAGCCAATGCGACCAAAGGTGTAGCGAGGCAGTCCTTTTGCCTGCACAAAACGAACACACAACCATCACAACACATTCACAGGAACACATGCATGCACTCATACATGGTGCCTTCTCTCACAACACGCACCTTTTCGGGGTGGCCCTGCTCGACAAGTGGCAGCATGGCAGAGATGACAGGCGCCGTGGCGGACTGCGGATCGTTCTCAATGTCGTCCATGATGGCCCGCCGCTACGTGCATGCAAGCGCAGCAACGCATGTCATGACATGAATGAACGGTGATGAAGACTACATAGATACATCACGCATCTGTCCGCACGCATGCAAACTTACGCACATTTGCACTCACATGCACTCATTCACACATTCACTCACTACACCCCCGCACGCACACACACGCAAACATTCACTCACACATGCACGCATTCACACATTCACACACACACACACACATTCACACACACACACTCACTCACTCACTCATTCACACACACACCCTGGCGACGGGGTCTGGATAGCTGAGCTTCTTGGCACGGTCAAGCCCAGCCTCTCGCTTCATCGTCAGCTCCAACGCACGTGTCCACAGGTCCAGCTTCTCTGCAGGCTCGCTAGCAATATCGGCGGCCCTTCGCACCAAATTCGCGGCCTCCTGGAAGTGCTCCAGCTTGTCCTCCACGCGGGAGAGGCGGCTCAGAACAAGCTCGCCCTTGACGGTGGCGTTGTTTCCCTGCATGGTCAGCAGCGTGTTGTAGGTGTCCTTGAGCAGCGACAGCATCTCGTCTTCGGCATCTTCATCGTCGCGCAGCCGCGCCTCATACAACTCAGCCAGGCCCTGCAACCCCCCCCCCCCGACCGAGGCACTGGTTAGCAAGAACGACAACAAGGAAGGTGATATCGCTTGCCAGACTTCTAGCCCGCTGTTGGTTCTTGAAACCTTGGCAGTTTCTCCTCCCCCCGCACACACACATCCACATCCACACATCAAAAGAGGGTCATGCACACATCCACACATCCACACATCCACACATCCACACATCCACACATCCACACATCCACACATCCACACATCCACACATCCACACATCCACACATCCACATCACACTCACCTGGTGGACGACGGCCTGGGTAGAATCTGCCGCCAGTGCATCCTTGTATCGCTGTTGGGCGCTGGTGAAGTCGCCAAGCTTGGCGTGTGCAATAGCAGCGAAGAGCAGTGCGTGAAAATGGTCCGGCTCATCGTCCAGGATTTGCTGCCGTTCACATCAGACAACCATACACAGTCGAGTAAATAATACACAGTTCAGTGAGTACACACACACACCCTGTTCACACTGTTCACACATCACATCACACACGTGACATGAAGACTGTTTTTCCCAGTGCAACGGGCAGGGTATCGCCACGCGACACCTCTACACCCCCAATTCCATTCCGACCCATTCCACTCCGCCATGCACGACACGGCAGCAGAACACACGTTGGCTGCGTCCAGTGCCCTGTCGTACTCCTGCGCCTGAATCGCCGCCTTGGCCGCCTTCAGCAACTTCTTGCTCATTGTTGGTTGGTGGGTGATGGTTGCTGAAAATCTAACGAATACTTCAGCCAATTATCCACAATCATCAGCGAAGACAAAGGAAGGACGACGAGACGATGCGGCGGTTGTCGAAGCGGGAGCGCTTGCAGGAGCAGGTCAAGTCCCTGGACGTATTCAGCAAGGTTGAGCCAGACACTGGCATCACACAGTCGTCCACGTCGGGTGCATTAGGTGCGCGCATCTAAAGAAGGGAAGGGGCAGGTCCATGAATGCCGTGTGGTGCGTGAGCTGTTGCTGCTGACGTGTGCAGCACAACCCCACATTGACCAACACCTCATTTCCGTCCAATTGTGCTGTTTGTCTTGCTTGCCTTTGGTTGCAGTGACTCTTGTGACTGCAGCCATCGTGTGCGTCCTGGTGTGGAGTGAGATTTCAGAGTACAACACCCTCAAGATCAAATATGACTACTTTGTGGATACTGACCTGCGCAGGTATGTGGGGGGGGGGTGTAGGTGAGCGTGTGAGTGTGTGCGTGAGCGTGTGAGTGTCACTGTGTGTGTGTGTGTGTGTCACTGTGTGTCAGTGTCTCTGTGTGTGTGTGTGTGTTTGCGAGTGTGTGTGCTGGGCTTGTGGGTTTTCGATACGACAGTTGAGTATACCATACTCTTCTCATTCCTCACACGCGTTGTTGTGTGTGTGTGTGTGCGTGTG
>NW_004754924.1:620366-632839 GCF_000188695.1 Salpingoeca rosetta | reverse complement strand
CTGTCTGTGTGTATGCGTGGTTTAGCCTGTTTTTTTTGTGTCTTTTTATTTTTTGTGTGTTTTTTGTCTGACTGGCCTGGCTGGCTGCCTGGCTGGCCTGGCAGCCTGTCTGTGTGTGTGTGTGTGTGTGTGTGTGTGTGTGTCTGTCTGTCTGTCTGGCTGTCTGTCTGTCTGTCTGGCTGGCTGTCTAAAACTGTGTGTGGGGGGGGGGGCGTGTGTGTCTATAACTGTGTGCGCGCGCGCTGATGTGTGTTCGCTGCTTGTCAACTTGACTACCCACGATTGCATCGTCACACTGCACATGCAACACTCAACTCGCTCCCTCTTCCGCCCCGCCCCCCTACACCGTCCCCACCACCAGCACCCACCCCTGTCCCGGCTGCTGATTCGCCTGTGCGGAATTGTCGGCGGTATTGTCGCCGCTTCAGGTCTGCGCTCCTCCTCGTCCCAGTGCCTGCTGCCTTGCGTTGTGTGGGTGCTTTGGTTTGTATGTTTGCTTGCTGCTGGTTCGTCCTGTCTGTTCCATGCCCGCCATTTAGTTCTGTTTGCTTTCTCACTTCCCGACCACTGTCAGAACATCCCTTTTTCCCTCTCACACACGCACGTGCACACACACACACACATGCACGTGCTTTTGTGTTGCTTGCAGGCATGCTGCATTCGTTTATTGGCTGGATTATCAGGACTGTATCGGGCAACAAGACGCCGGCTGTTGCTCCTGCCGCTGCCTCCTAGACTCTCTTTCTCCTCCTGCCCATGTCACCCTTTCATTGGCTGTTATGACGGTTGCCAGTTGTGTGCGTGGTGGGTGGTGCCGCCTTTTCTTCCTTCGGTGAGCCACACCCACAGAAACACAAATAAAAGCCACAACCCAGAGCCAGGGCACCACGCACCACCACTATCGACAACCATCTTGCTGTGCGCACCAAACTTGCCAATCTTCAATCAAGCGTGCACCACCACCACCAGCACGACCAGCTTCCGCCCACCTCAACCGACCAGCCAACCAACAACCCAACCAACCCCTGAAGCAATCGGCCCATCAGTGTCGATCATGTCGTGCTGGACTGGAGAGCCGTCGCCATGTCCACGCGTCGCGTGCCGGGAAACACTGCACCCAGCACGGCCGGTGCTGTCGCCCCTGTCACAGCGGGCACGTTCGCCGTGTTGCCGTGCATGGTCTCGTTTGCAAGCACCGCAAACGCAACCGCCTCCCGCGCATCCGTGTCAAAGGCATCCTCTGGTGGTGGTGATTGTGGTGGTCGTGGTGGTGGTCGAGTTGTCGTGGGGATGGCGGCGTGCAAGCGTGAGGCAGTGAGAGGAGGGTGACGGGTTTGTATTGGATGTGAAGGGTGGCAGATCTCGTGGAATAAAACAACCGCGCACAGCACAGTTAGTCACGACATCACGTTGTACTTGCATGTGTGTGTTGTGTGTGCGTGTATGAACAAAACAATACACACACACGCACAGACACACACACACGTCCACACGTACAGACACACACACACACACATGTTCACACGTACAGACACACACACACATACACGTCCACACGTACACACACACACACACACACGTCCACACGTACAGACACACACACGCACGCACCTGATCGCTGCACAACCCGGCATGCATCTGGGAGCTCGCGCTGCAAGTTGGAGATGAGCACGGGGTTGTGTGCGCCGCCGCCAGACACCCACACCTCTGCTATGCTGTGCTGTTTGATGAAGGGGAGGGCTGCATCGCACACTGTGCGCGCCGTAAACGCATTGAGCGTGGCAAGCACATCGTCAGCAGGGATGTCTGGAAACATCTCCAGGAGCCGCGCGAAAAAGGCGGCTCCAAACTCATCGCGGCCTGTCGACTTTGGGGGCGCCTTGTGCAGGAACGGATGGTCAAGCAGCCACGCAAGCAGAGCGGTGTGCACGACCCCGCGAGCAGCTATTGCTCCATTCCTGTCGCACCGCTGTTCATTGTGAGTGAACCTGGCCGCCGCCATATCCATGAGCATGTTGCCTGGGCCCGTATCAAACGCAACGACGTCCGCTGCAGTGGCGTTGGCTGGGAGCACGGTGATGTTGGCAATGCCACCGATGTTGAGCAGCAACCGGCTCTCCACTGCCGAACGGTGCAGGATGAGGTCCACGTACGGCACAAGCGGTGCACCCTGTCCACCTGTGGCAGATGGGGAAGCACAGAAACAAACCCGTGGACACAAACATGGACGTGGTAGCAACAACCAGATGTCAATGCGCGAGTGTCAACGTGTGAGCATTAACGCATGAGACCTGTGTGTGTGTGTGTGTTTGTGTGTGTGTGTGTATATGTGTGTGTGCGTGTGTGTACGTGTGGGTGCGTGTGTGCGTGTGTGTGTTCGTGACGTCAGGCAGAGTGTGTGCATGGAAGATGTATCGGTTACCGATACAAACAAGCTAAGCCATGCAGGCCATGGCAGTGGTAGATTTGCAATGCGCGGGGGGGGGGTTCAAGCAATCAGCTACACTTCCTCCAACTCCCTCTTCTTGTTCGTTGTGGATATGACACAACAAAGAGAAGAAGTAAGGACAAAGCTTCAACGAACCGAGTGCCATGTCTGCGGGCCGAAAGTCTGCCACGGTCCAGCACCCCGTGCGTTGAGCGATGACGAACGGTGATCCAATCTGCAGGGTTGCGTTGTGATCTGGGTCATGGAACACGGTCTGGCCGTGCGATCCAATGAATGCCACGTCGTTCATGTGCTTCCCCGCTTGGCGCACAACCTCGTGGGCAGCAGCGGCAAACGCTTCACCGAGGGCGTTGGAGGCCAGCGTCAGCTCACTGGCCGTGGTGGCATCACCAGCTCCCAGCCGCAGCAGCCGCTGGCGCACGTCAGCCTCCAGCTCGACCTCAATGTATTTCAGCAACCTCACGCTGGTCTCAAACCCAGCGCCTCGAATCTCCACGAGAGCAGCATCAATCGCATCGCAGCTCGTCCCACTCATCAACCCAATACACAGGGTTCCTGCACCACCATCGCTGACAGCACCATGGTTGCTGCCTCCTTCTTTGAATCGGCTCATCAGCGTCTGTTGCTGTCCGAAATTTCATGGATATTGTCTACCATTTTTCAGGACTTGCGACCGCTGATTGTTGCGCCATCACTTGAAGAAAGTGCTGTGGTTCTGCTGTGCTGTTCTACGTGCGAGTGTGATGATGGAGGACGACGATGTCCCACAGCTGGTGGAGGCCGACGACGCTGCGCCTGTCGTTGACGAGGAGGTGTGTGTGTGTGTGTGTGTGTGTGTGTGTGTGTGTGTGTGTGTGTGTTTGTGTGTTGTTGTGTTGTTGTGTGTGCGAGGCGGACAAAGTAATTTACCGGTGTTTTAGTGGTTTTCTGCGCGGTATAATCTGAAGATTTTTAAATTTTGTGCAGTGAGGTGTTACACTTACCGACGTTCTTTCGTGGTGATATAATCTGGAATAGAACGTCAGCTGGAGCGCGTGGGTACAGCAGGAGCGTGTCTGTCTGTGTGTGTGTCTGTGTGTGTCTGTCTGTGTGTCTGTCTGTGTGTGTGTGTGTGTGTGTGTTTGTGTCTCCGTCATCGACTCTCATTCACCACCACCCCACCCCACCCCACCCCCACAAACACCCCCAACCATACACCCCTACACACACGCACACACAAACACCCTACACACACACACATGCCCACATGTTCTCCTTGACAGACTGCACAGCAAGAGATTGAGGAGAAAAAGGCCAAGGCAGTTCCCGTGACCATCCTTACAGGCTATCTTGGTATACAGATCTTGCAAAAACGACTCGACCTCACACACACACACATACACACATGCACGAATCTCCTCGTGCTTGTCTCAGCTTTCACTCGCACACATTCAACACACTTCAACACACACGCACCCTGCTGTGGCTGCCGCTGGGTGATTCACACGCTGTCGGTTGCGGTGTGGTGTCCGTTGCAGGTGCCGGCAAGACCACCCTCCTCAACTACATCCTCACAGAGAACCATGGCCTCAAGATTGCCGTCATTCTGAACGAATTTGGCGAAGGTGTGCACGCGCGACGCATGCGTGTTGAGGCGCCCGAAAACGCTGGAGTATGCTTTTGTTGATGCAAGGCGTGGGGAGAAAAATGTATGTGCTGGCAGGCTCGCGTCTGTGCTCGCCGGCTCACTCATGCAGCACTCGCTCGCTGACCTGCCCCGCCTTGACTAGGGAGTGCCGTGGAGAAGAGCATGTCCATTGGCCAGGACGGTGCCATGTACGAGGAGTGGCTGGAGCTGCGCAACGGGTGCCTGTGCTGCAGCGTGAAGTGAGTCACTGTGCTCTTGCTGTGCAATGACACTCCAATGGCCCGCGCTGCGGTCGAGTGGTCATGCTATTCGTCAAAACGCAAGCTCCAGCGGGCGTGCCTTTCGTCAAAACGCAACCCCCCCCCCCTCTTCCTCCGGCACCGCTCATCGCTGTTCACCATCTCGCCGGTGCGTATTGTGCAGGGACGTGGGCGTCAAGGCCATCGAGAACATGATGAAGAAGAAGGGCCTCTTCGACTATGTTGTCTTGGAAACAACTGGCCTCGCTGACCCAGGTAACATGGCGTGTGTGTGAGTCTGTGGGTCTGCGCGTGTGAGGTTTTGTGTGTGTCTGTCTGAGTGTCTGTCTGTGTGTGCGCGCGCGCGCGTGTGTGTGTGTGTGTGTGTGTGTCTGTGTGTGTGTGTGTGTCTGTGTGCCTGTGTGTGTCCGTGTCTTCAATTCACCTCACGGGCGCTGCCTGACCATATGCTTGTGTACATGCAGGTCCAATTGCGTCCATGTTCTGGCTGGACGACGCCCTCTGTAGCGACGTCAAACTCGACGGTGCGTCACTGCACTTCCTTTATTTTTCTTTGTTCTTTTTTCTTTTTTGTTTTCATTTTTTTGTGTGTGCGTGTGTGTGCGTGTGTTGAAATTGAACCTGTGTTGACCATGCCTCTAACTTCCACTTCTCATCTTGCCCCCAACTCTGCCACTTCATTCCACGTCAACATGTTCAGGGATTGTGACGGTGATTGACAGCAAGTACGGCTTGAAGCAGCTGGGCGAAGAGCGCAGTGATGGGTCCCTCAACGAGGCTGTCAGGTACGTGTGGGTGTGGTGGGTGTGCTGTGCGGGGGGGGACGCTGTGGATGGCTTGGATGGTGTGGATGCTGTGAGTTGTGTGAGTGGCTGCTGCGGATGTGTGCGGAGAAATGTGCACGGGGCTGAGGATGCTGTGAGTTGTGTGAGTGGCTGCTGCGGATGTGCGGAGAAATGTGCACGGGGCTGAGGATGCTGTGAGTTGTGTGAGTGGCTGCTGCGGAGGTGCTGGCAGCAGTACTTCCCACGGTACACTCAAGCTGTGAGCTGTCATGCGCTCGGCGTGCTTTTGCTTGCAGGCAAGTGGCGTTGGCGGACCGGATTGTGCTGAACAAGGTCGACCTTGCCAAGTCTCAGGAGCTGGCAGAGCTCAAGGCGAGCATCCAGGCCATCAACTCAACCGCACTCATCGTCGAAACAAACTACAGCAAGTGAGTAAATGTTAAGGGTGGGGTACGTGTGTGTGTGTGTGTGTGTGTGTGTGTGTGTGTGTGTGTGTGTGTGTGTGTGTGTGTGTGTGTGTGTGTGTGTGTGTGTGTGTGTGCAGGCAAGTATGTGTGCAGGCAAGGAGAGAGTGAGCAGGTTGCTCGTTCTCCTTCCATGCCTCAAGCGACTGTACCACCTCAACCACCCACGTCCCTCTTCCCTCCATCGCCGCGCGCGTCACGACGTTGCAGGGTGGACCTTTCGTTTGTGCTTGGCATCGACGCGTATGACGCTGACGAGCGCTTGGAGGACCTCAAGGCGCAGGCTGTCACCAGCACCCCGCACCTGGACTCATCCGTGCGTAGTGACTCCGTGTGCCTGTGTCTGTGCTTCTGTGTCTGTGTGTGTCTGCGTGTCTGTGTGTGTCTGTGTGTCTGCATGTGTCTGTGTCTGTGTGTGTGTATGTGTGTTTCTGCTTCACGGCTCATCGTTCGACGCTACCGGTGCCGCCCCCCGCCCCCTCTTTGCTTCCTTTGCTCCTTCCCTTTCTACTGCAGGTACGAACGGTGACCATCGCGCTGCCCGGCTGTGTGGACGAAGAGGAGGCGGAGCGCTGGATACAGGACCTGCTGTGGGAACAGCAACTCGACGACAAGCCATGCGTACGTGCACGAGGGTGCTGCGGAGACAGGGAGGCGGTGATGTGAGCGCCGTGTGTCTGTGTGCGTCTGTGTGCGTCTGTGTGTTTGTGTGTCTGTGTGTGTGTGCGTATCTGTGTAGCTGTGTACGTGTGTCTGTGTGGTTGTCAACTGCATGCGGACCACCTTGTATGACGTGCTGTTTCCATTGATTGCGTCATGGCCACGTGGATGCTGCCCATCAGGGTGCCGAGGTGCTGCGCATGAAGGGTGTCCTCTCCATTCGTGGATCAGACAACAGACACATTCTTCAGGCCGTGCGCGAGCTCTACGATAAGGTGTTGTATGCATGTTTGTGGGTGTGTGGGTGCGAGTGTGGTGTGGGTGTGGGTGCGTATGTGCATTTATGTGTTTGTGTCTGTGTCTGTGTGTGTGTCTGTGTCTGTGTCTGTGTCTGTGTGCATGTGCGTGTGATTGTCCTTGACTTGCTTCTCAGAGGGTGCGCGTGTGCTCCTTCGACGTCGCCACCCGCTTGTTGGTGTGCTGCCACTGCGTCAACCTCACCTCACTTTATATTGACAGACTGAGACGACCGAGTGGGGTGATGCCGAACGTGTCAACCGCCTCGTCTTCATCGGTGTGTGTGTCTGTGTGTGTGTGTGTGTGTGTGTGTGTGTGTGTGTGTGTGGTTTTGGTTGCTGTTCTTCGTGCGTTCCCTACCGACCCTCCTTTTGTCTTGTACTCACCCCACTCCCGTTGTTTCGTTTGCCGCTGCTCGTGTGCCCTGTGCAGGTCGCAACTTGCCTGAGGAAGACTTGCGTGCATCGTTTGCGAAGCTTGTCAGCTCAGAATAAACAACCCCTTTGACTTGCGGTTTCATTGTTGACGGGGTTTTTGTTTGCTTGTTGGGAAAGGAGCGGAAACAAGAGAGCAAACCGGTGACACACACACACACACACACATACACACACACACATACACACACACACATACACACACGCACGCACGCACGCACGCACTCACACACACGCGTGTACACATCCACGCATCATGGTGAGCCAGTCTCTATGGCAAGAGTAAAGTCTGGTCTGTCCGCCACAGCATCCTGGATCGCCTTGATGCCAACAGGCGTGATTTTTTCATTCTCATGCAGCCTGTGGAAGTGATGGAGACGCAGAGGTATTGGAAGCGTGGTGGCAAAAAAAAAAAAAAGTGGTGTGGATGGCATAAAGAGAGGAGAGAAGGAATGAGGTGTGGCCCGAAACAAGGAAGGAGTGGGCAATACCAGTCTGCAGGTTGCTAGGATGCAAGAGCAATAATTTCAGTGCTACCTTACTTTGAGGCCATTTGCACTTACGAGAGAGTGTTGATGTTGGGGTTGCTTCCCACCACCGTTGCCAGAGTCCTTGCGCCTTCGTCGTCAATGTCATTGTCAGTGAGGCTGAGACGAAGACGAAGATGTCATGCAAAAGGAGAAAAAGACATGGTCGCATCACAGAGTGTGAGCACTGCGCTTGAAATGCCTCTGATTCGTGGTGCTAGGGCGATATGCAACATCAAGGGGGAACACCATAGGTCTTGGGAAACAAATGGAAGCACGCAGATATTGCACAGCAGGAGGATGGATGTGGAGACGAACGTCAACGTGCAAAGTGTCTCGTGGGCCGTCAGCGTGTCAGCGAGCGCCTTAACGCCGTCGGACGTGATGGCGTTGTTTGTCAAGCTGAACGACGCAACAGTAACACATAGAGGAACGAACAGAGAGGAACGAACAAAGAACGCATGTCACGCGTGAGCAAACGCTTGTGATCGGGAAGAAGCAGCGACGGGATGACCACCGCAAGCGTACAATGCAGCAGTTAAGTGCGTAATGGAGGTAGCGCTGCAGCGATGCTGTGGTGCAATGACATTGTATGGCTGCTGGGGGAAGCAGAACAACGGTTCGTTCGCTTGTTGTGGTTTGAACTGTTGGCAAGAGCAGGAAGAGATGCGGGATAGCTTACTCCAGCCAGTCGATGACCTTGTTCTTCTGAAGGGCCTCTGCCACATATGCCATACCCGCATCGCCGAGCTTTTTCCCGCTCAACCTTGAAGTGAAGTGCAATGTGGAAGTGGAAGGTGGTGGCTGCCAAGTAAGAAATTGTATAAAGGTTCCAACGAGAACGAGGTACAACGCCCTCCACAAGGCGGAAGAAAAGAGAAGAGCAGTTCACACTGCAGCACAAGCGGACAGAGCAGATCCGGCACTCGTGACACGACGCACGAACACTAGCATATCTCCTTCTGCAGCACTACAGGTTGTTTGCACGGGCCAACGCACGCGACGAGAGTGCCGCAGGAATTGTCGGCCACCGACAGCAACAGCTTCTGGGTGTTGAGATCAAGCGCTGCCTGTGTCATGCGCGTCGCAAAGTCTGTCATCTTGAGCTGCTACTGGCTGAAGCGGAGTCACACAAGAAGCAAGAAGAAGTGCAAGAGTGAAGGTAGGACGAGCAAGCAAGCAAGGGAACAATGGCAGCAGCAGTTCTGCTGTGACACAACCAAACCCGCAACTGTCCTTCGCCTCCGAGAGTTTGTTGATGTTTTCAATCAACTTTCCACCGGCGGAAGCGGACTTGGCAACAAGCAAGAAGAGACGCAGACAACCAAAGCGCAGAGCCACAGACGCACGGGGTGAGCTGCTGCTTGTTTTTTTTTCTCCCAGGCACCAGAGACATACGCATGGTTGGCTCGCCCGCTTGCAGCCTTGCGGCTTTGCACAGCCCCACTACCACTGCCGCACGACGCAACGCTAACGGCCACCACGCCAGCATGGTGATGATGCCCAAAGATGATGCGAGCAGCCAGCGATGCAGAAAAATGAACAATGTTTTGCGTAAACAATCGGCACGCGTCAGATGATGCCGGACACAGGTGTGGTGTTGATGTTTGGCTGCTGAGCGTGTGCCGTCTGTTCATTTACCTCCTGCCATCGCTCATGCACACGTGTGCACCTGCTTCTTCTTCGGAGCCACAACAACAACAACAACAACAACAACAACAACAACAACAACAACAACAACAACAACAACAACAACAACAACAACAACAACAACAACAACAACAACAACAACAACACCAAAAGCCAAGACCAAACAGTTGCACGCGAGCACATCACCATGGGTCGCCGTGAGTCGCATGGATGTGTGTGTGTGTTTGGTTTATGTGTGTGTGTGTGTGTGTGTTTGTCTGTATGTCTGTGTGCGTGTGTGCGTGTGTGCATGTGTGCGTGTGCATGTGTGCGTGTGTGCGTGTGTGCGTGTGCATTGATGTGCGCCACGCATGCGCGCATGTGCACACGTAGACGTGCGTGCAGTGCTTGCTTGCCGGTGCTTGGGATCTCACACAGCCGAATGGGTGATGGTGGATTTGCAGGGCGCAGAGATGCCAGGAAGGCTGCCAAGAATGGCGAGAACAGCCAAGGCGGCGAAATTGACAAGAACCAAGCCAAGGAGGCCGAAGACCTGCCTCCTGTGCCATACCTGAGCCTGTATCGCTACGCCGATGGCTTTGTGAGTTAAGCACGTGCATCCGCCACCTGATGTTCTTTTCGTCGTCTTGTCTCTCACTCAACACACCCGCTCACTCACCCACTCACCACACTCACCCGCTCACCCAACACGTTCACCACGCCCATTTACTCACTCAACACGCTCTCCGTGTTCATCGGTGTCTCTTACTCACTCCAGGACTGGTTTCTTGTTATCACGGGATCCATTTGCGCACTGATCCACGGCGCCCTGTCCCCGACATTCGTGGTGTTCATGGGCGATGTAAGTCACGCTTGCGCGAATGTCGGGTGTGTGGATGAACGTGCCAGCATCAATGTGCGCGCATATGTGTAGCGCATGCTCATTGCAGAACTACCAACCGCATACACACGCCAACCAGGTCATTGACAGCTTCAGCGCAACCGCAGATCAGAGCAAGCTGCTGGACAGCGTGGGCGACACAGCGAAGATCATTTTGTACCTGGCGTGTGCTGGCGCAGTGACGGCGTACGTGCAAGTGGCGGCGTTCACGCTGGCCGCTGAGCGCCAGAGCCTGCGCATCCGCAAGCTGTACTTCAAGGCCCTGGTGCGCCAGGAGATGGCCTGGTATGACCAGCAGAAGACCGGCGCCCTCTCCTCCCGCATCTCCAGCGACGTTCCCCAGATCCAAGAGGCGCTAGGTGACAAGGTCGCCAGCTTCCTCCAGTTCCTCGGCATGTTCCTCGGTAAGCAACGCGCTGTGCTTGCGTGCTTGCGGTGTGTGTGTGTGTGTGTGTGTGTGTGTGTGTGTGTGTGTGTGTGTGTGTGTGTGTGTGTGTGTGTGTGTGTGTGTGTGCGTGCGTGCGTGCGTGTGTCGCGCTTGCTCGTGCATGCATGGTTGCATCATGCAGGATGCACTTTGCCAGTATGCATTCAGCTCACCTCACCTTATGACACCTCCCCCTCTCCTCCCTCTCCTCCCTCTCCTCCCTCTCCTTCCTCTCCTCCCCCTCCCACTCTGTCGTCTGCAGCTGGATACGTTGTAGGCTTTGTGTATGGCTGGAAACTGACGCTGGTCACCACGGGCATGGTCCCTCTCATCGCCATTGGTGCGTGTGTTTGTATGTGCGTATGTATCTGCTGTTGTCTGTGCATGTGTGTGTGATCCCTTCATCACAGCATTTCCATCGCATCCCCATTGCATTGCTCTGTTCTTTTTTCGTCTCGTCCGCGCTATTCATGCCATTCACGCTGCCACCACCACCACCACCACCACCATCACCACCACCATCACAACCCACAGGCTCGGCAATCATGGGCAAGTACATTGCACAGGCGTCCTCGGGCGGGCAGGGCTTCTACGCAGCGGCGGGCAGCGTTGCAGATGAAGTGATTCGCATGATCCGCACCGTCATTGCCTTTGACACGCAGGACCGCGAGGTGGAGCGCTACCACAAGGAGCTCGAGGGCGCACGCAAGGCCGGCGAGCGCGGTGGTCTCATCCAGGGCTGTGGTGCGTATTTGGGGGGGGGGTGTTTGTGGGAGTGCATGAGAGAGAGAGAGAGAGTTTGTGTGTGTGTGTGTGTGTGTGTGTGTGTGTGTGTGTGCCATGCAGTGAGCCTCTGAATCGTTTCTTCCTCTCCTGTCCTCACACGACCACCATCACAATCACCACTCACTCCCGACAACATCCTTCCTCGTCATCAACAAAACCACGGCAGGCATGGGCTTCACGTTTATGATGATCTACTTGACCTACGCCGTGACGTTCTGGTTTGGGTCATACCTTGTTGGGGAGGGCGACTTGACGGCTGGGCAGGTGTTGACGGTGTTCTTCTCAGTCATCATCGCAGCCACCTCGATTGGCCAGGCAACGCCCAACATCAAGGTGATGGCTGCTGGCCGCGGTGCTGCGCGCGCCATCTTCGACATCATCGACCGCCCGTCCGAGATTGACTCGCTGTCCGAGGAAGGCACTGTGCCCTCCAAACTCACGGGCCACATCCGCTTCAAGGACGTCGACTTCACCTACCCGACCCGCCCTGACGAGCAGATCCTGCACAAGCTCAACATCGAGGTGAAGCCGCAGGAGACGGTGGCGCTGGTCGGCGCGTCCGGCTGCGGAAAGTCCACGACCGTCGCCATGCTGGAGCGCTTCTACGACCCGACGGCAGGCAGCATTGAGCTCGACGGAACAGACATCCGCAAGCTCAACATCCAGTGGCTGCGGTCACAGATTGGCCTGGTGAGCCAGACCCCGGTGCTGTTCCCCACCACCATCGCAGACAACATTGCGCTTGGCAAGGACGATGCAACAGAGCACGAGGTCCACAGCGCCGCAAGGTGAGGTGGGCAGGGCAGGGCGGGTGTGTTTGTTTTGTTGCTTGTGTTGGGGAGGGGGAACGCGCGAGTGGATGTGTGACGGTTTGTGTGCGTGTGTGCGTGTGTGTGTGTGTGTGTGTGCGTGTGCGTGTGTGTGTGTGTGTGTGTGTGTGTGTGTGTGTGTGTGTGTGTGTGTGTGTGTGTGTGTGTGTGTGTGTGTGTGTGTGTGTGTGTAGAAGTTGATACATCAGTGTTAATTATGCCTCTCTTCTTGATGCTTTTATGTAATGTATAGGACAATGTGCGTCAATATCGAGAGTCACTATCTACTTATAATCTTCCAAGGCTTTTCCAGTGCCGAATAAGCAACACACCTTAACCTGGTAGAAATGTAGCACAACAGGCGGCGAAAACCAGCACAACTTTTTTTTTTTTTTTTTTGTCAGGACAGAACTATTAG
>NW_004754924.1:616749-620266 GCF_000188695.1 Salpingoeca rosetta | reverse complement strand
TGTGTGTGTGTGTGTGTGTGTTGAAGGTGGTGTATCACTGTTAGTGACGCATGCGTACGGTATGCTCCCATTCAGCCCCCTCCTCCAATCTTGTCACTGCCGCCCTCACATCATGCCATGTCGCGCGGCGACGTGTCTCCAGGATGGCGAATGCGCACGACTTCATCATGGCGCTGCCTGACGGATACAACACCATGGTCGGCGACTCCGGCACACAGCTCTCCGGCGGACAGGTCAGGACCCATCATCGTGGTAGTGGCAGTGGTGGTGGTGGGTCCGGACATTGTGGTGTGTACGCGCCGTTTGTTTCCTTCTCCGCCTCCCCTCACACTGCTGTACACACGCACACACGCGTGCATTATTGATTTGCTGGTGCGCCTGATAGCGGCAACGCATTGCCATTGCTCGCGCTCTCATCAAAGCCCCAAACATCCTCCTCCTCGACGAAGCAACCAGGTGTGTGTGTGTGTGCGTGTGTGTGTGCGTGTGTGTGGTGTGTGTGGCGTGCGCGCGTGTGTGTGTTTATGAGTGTGTGTGTTGCTGTTGCTGTTGTTGTTGTTGTACGGGTATTTATTGGGCCCACACGCGCTTGTGCTTTCCCCTTCCACAACCACTCACCTTGTTCATTCGCGCCCGCACCCTCTCTTTCCTCTCCCACCTCCCCCACTCCAGCGCGCTGGACAACGAGAGCGAGGCGATTGTGAAGGAGGCGCTTGACCGGGCATCGACCGGCCGCACCACCATCATGATTGCGCACCGCCTGTCCACGGTGTTCTCTGCAGACAAGATTGTAGTGATTGACCACGGGCGTGTGGTGGAGGCTGGCTCGCCGCAGGAGCTGCTTGACCAGCAGGGCGCCTTCTACCGCATGGTGCAGGCACAGCACGGCCACAGCGGCGACGACAACGGCAGCAGCGCCAACAAGAACGCAAACCTGCGTGGTCGCATGTCCCTCGACGCGGGCAAGGCGGCCAGCAAGCTGCTGACAGAAGAGCTCGACATGAGCGACAGCAGCAAACCAGCGGCGCTGGCAAATGCGTCATCGTCGCTCTCCTCAGCACAGAACACCAAGGCGGTGGAGGTGAAGCTGACGGCGGACATGGACGAGTCCGGTGACAACGACAGCGAGGAGGCGCCAAAGGTTGACCGCAGCATGGTGGGCTGGGCCTTTGAGCTGAACCGGAAGGAGCTGCCACAACTGCTGTCCGGGAGCACGTGCGCAGCGCTGGAGGGCCTGTTGTCCGCAGCCAACGCCGTGCTGCTGGCAGAGCTGGTTGGCGTGCTCAACGACGACAACAGTCAGAAGCGCGTGAATGCGTTTGCGGGCGCCTTTGTTGGCATGGCTGTGCTGATGTTCTTCGTGCAAGTGGGCAAGTTCCACTTTCTGGCGATTGCCGGTGAGCGGCTGACGATGCGGTTGCGCGACATGGTGTTCCGAGTGATGGTGAGCAAGTCTGCCGGGTGGTACGATGACCCGCGCCACTCCCGCGGCATTCTCACCACGCGCCTGTCGTCCGACGCCTCTGCTGTTCGCGGCGCTCTCGGCGACCAGCTCGGCGTTGCCGTCCGCATTGCATTCACAGGTGCGCACTCGTGCGTGTTTGCGTGTGCCTGTGTGTATGTGTGACTGTGTGTGGATGTTTGTGCGCGCATTGTGTGTGCGCGCGCGTGTTTGTATGTGTGTGTGCCTGTGTGCATGTGTGTATATGTGTGTGTCTGTGTGTGTGTGTGTTTGTGTGTGTTGAGTGAGTCTGTCTGCGTGCGTGTGTACGCGTGTGCGTGCATGTGCGTGCGTATGTACGCGTGTTCTCCCTTGCCGACTCATCATGTTTCATCACTCCTTTGTCTCATCACCAGTGATTGGGTGCATGACGGCTGCCTGTATCTACTGCTGGCGCGTCGCACTCGTCGTCCTCGCCACATTTCCCGTCACCGCATTTGCAAGTGCGTGCAAGTCAGACCCTCGTTTCCCCATGATCGTCATCGTCACCTGTCTCGCTTGCTGCTTGCATGCCCTGCCATTGTTAACGCTTGTACATTTTCTACCTCCCCCCCCCCCCACACACATGTGCAGGCGTGATGAAGTACAAGATGATCAGTGGCTTCTCAACGGGCAAGGCCTTTGAGCGCTCTGGGAAGTTTGCCAGTCTCGCTGTCGAGGAAGTTCGCACCGTCGCCTCCCTTGGTGCGTTGTGTGTTTGTGTATTTGTGCGTTTGTGGGCCGTGGGCTGGTGTGCACATGCACCATGACATCTCAACAATGTCGTGTCTGGCATGCAAAGTTCCATTCACGTCATGCACGTGGTGCCTTCACACTCACATTTCGCTCATCTTGTCGCTGCGCATCCCCGCCAGGTCGACTGGACACATTTGTGCAGGACTACTTTGACACGCTCGTGCTCCCTAGTGCTGTGATGAAGAAGACAGCCCAGATTCAGGGCCTTGCATTCGGCTTTGCTCAATTCTGGTGTGACGTCGCAGTGGTAGCGCACATTCATTGCCGTCATTGGTGTGTGTTGTGAGTTGACGGTGAATTTTGTCGCCCTCACTCATCGAATGACCTGTGCTTTCCTCTCTTCACCAAACAACCAGCATGTTTGCCGTGTGGGCGCTCGCCTTCTGGTACGGCAGCGAGGTCGTTGACGACGGCTTCTGCGGTTTCAGAGAAATGTTCACCGCTCAAAGTTCGTACAATTGCACGTGTGCCTGTGTGCGCGGTTGCTTCTCTGCCTGGTGATTTGGTCTCTCCATCTGCCACTTCTGTTCGCCCTTCATTCGCTCGTGCGTTGCGTTCTTGAATTGCAAACGCACACGTCACTCACCATGTTCATGTGTGTCGGTGATTGCTTCCACTTCTGACTTGCTGTAGTGTCCATCATCTTCATGGGCATTTTTGCCGGTCAAGCCACCACGCTTGCTCCTGATGTCGTCAAGGTGAGGGCTTTGACGCAACAGTGGCGTGCATGGCATGGACTGCGTGCTTGCACACTCGTGTCAGCGCGCGTGCACAGGTCCACTACCACGCCCTCACCAAACACAACCATGCCCACTTCACGATTCTGACCCTCCTTATCCTCCCTTTCTTGCCAACACACGCAACGCACGCAACGCACGCACTCAGGCAAAGCAAGCGGCTGGTCGCCTGTACACGATGATCGAGACGCACAAGGAGGAGCAAGAGGCCGAGGCGGAGAAGAAGTACGTGCGGCCCGAGATTACGGGTCGCGTTGAGTTCAAGGACGTCGACTTTGTGTACCCGACGCGCCCCGATGCGCAGGTGCTGTCCAAGCTGAACCTCTCGGTGGAGCCCGGCAAGACGATTGCCCTGGTCGGCCAGAGCGGGTGTGGCAAGAGTACGATGATTTCGCTGATTGAGCGGTTCTACTCGCCCGTTGGCGGCAAGATCCTGGTGGACGGCGTGGACGCGGAGAAGATTGACCCGGGCCACCTCAGGAAACACATTGCCCTCGTCACCCAGCAGGTATTGTGTGACTGTGCGTGTGTGTGTGTGTGTGCG
>NW_004754924.1:563670-615497 GCF_000188695.1 Salpingoeca rosetta | reverse complement strand
GTGTGTGTGTGTGTGTGTGTGTGGTATTTGCATGGGTTGCAGTGTTTGTCGTGTTGTGTTGCGTGCATGAAGGGACCCCATTGATATGTGGCTCATAATGTGATGATGCTTGAATCTCCCCCCGCCCGCCACCACACACACACACACACACACACACACACACACACATACACATATACACACACACATGTGCAGGACGATTGTGATATGAGCAGGCAGAATGTGAAAGGCTTGGTTGCTTCTGTTGTGTTGTGTACGTGTACGTGTACTTGGTGGTGTGTTTGTACTTGTAAGGAACGATAAATGCAAACAAACCACAGACAACTGGCAATGGAATTCGTGTGCACAGTGTGAACGAGGGCGGAAAGGGGGAGTGGTGCAAATGGTCGCGTTGCCTGCAAGCAAAGCTCTGTAGTGTCTGTAATGCTGGCCCATAACAAAAGGATTCGAATTCTATCATCAACGCTTGATGCCTGCTTGATGAGTGTGAGGTGCTGACGCTGTTGAAGGACCAGTGTATTGCGCCTCAGCTTGCGTGGTTGTGGCCTCTGATGATGAGACGTGCTCCGCATCAAACACCAACACGGCACGAACCAGTACACAGGACGGGTCACTGAGGAGGATTTCCGCCACGGGGTTGGCGTCAGGGTGCTCCCAATCCTTGTACGAGTCAAAGGGGCGTACGTTGTCGACATTGTCATCGTTGTCACCAGAAACCCTCTGGAAATCAACCACAGCAACATGTGCATCGTGACCAGCAACAAGAGGTTTGTTGCGGAAGGTGTAGAAGCTGTTGCTGGCCTGCATCCTCTCGTGGGACGTCGCCTGCGGGTGCACGCTGTGCTTCGTGACAGGATAGGGATTGCCGTACTGCACATCGCAAGCCAGCACGATGCGATAAGATTTGCCCGACTTCAGATGAGGAAGCTGAAGATCGGCTGGCACGTCGGCTCCGTCGCACTCTTGAGTAAATGCAAGCGCATAATCAAGGTCTGGTGTGAAGTAGAGGCCAGCGCCAAACCAGCCATCGTCTGTCATGCGCAGGCGCGCAAAGTCACTCCCCAGGATGCCCACAGCTGCATCGAAGGATTTCACGCCATGAAACACGCGCTGGATGCGTAGCTGCGGGTTGGCAAACAATTGCTGTAGGTCGAGCATCTTGTAATGCCGCGCCATTGTCACTTGCTCCAGCACATAGCGCTCCTCCTCGAGAGTGGCAAACCCAGTGCTTGTGTCGTGCCGATATTTGGGTGCAAATGGGTGGCTTGTGTTTCTGAGGTGGCCGCGGAAGCGCGTCTTGTTGCGATGCACGGCGCCATTGAACGCTGCGAGTTTCTGATCACACCATGTAATACCAGCAGCCGCGACCTTGCGACCAAATGGCCCAAGAAGGTCTGGCTGCCGAGCGGTGCGACCACCAGCCTGACGAAGGAGCTGTGGTGTGCAGTGGATGAAGATCAGAGCAGAATACAAAGCAGAGAGAAGGGCAGGGGGTGTGAGTTGTGACGACATTAGGACGGGGGGGGGCGAGCAGCGAGCACCAAAGACAGAAAACGCATACTACATTTCGCACACATCCACAACCACACAACCACACAACCACACAACCACACAACCACACACACACACACACACACACACACACACACACACACACACACACACACACACACACACACACACACACACACACACACACGCCACACATCACCCCGCCCCCCCCCCACCCACACGCACACATACACACGCACCGTCTTGACGATGCTGGCCTCATCCTGGTTCTCCAGATCAAGTGGCACGACGTACACTGTGTCGCGGGTTGACAATGCGTGCTTCTTCTTCCCCAGTGTTGCAAGGATGTCAGGGTCGAACTTCCACACAGCATCCGGCCTGCCATACAACAGCCTGGTTTGCTGCTCAAAATCAAGCGGTTCCGGTTCGTGCTCCTTGTTGGCGCAATATTGTGCCCTGAGTGCTGCGTGAAGCTGAGCAAAGCTGAGGCGGCTACCACTCGTGGTGAAGCAGCCACGAAGGAGCGCTCGCAGGTGAACCGGCATTTCCTGTCCGTTGATTTCTTCCTCGAGCGGCAGGTACTCGTGCTTGTCGTACTTGAGGGCAAGTTGCACCAGCGATACACCGTCCCTTTCATATTCGCCATGGTGCCATGGCTTGACAGCAAACCACACCTCCCACGCCAGGCAGCCAAAGGAAAATACGTCCGTGTCCGAGCGCAACTTCTTGCTCAACAGCTGCTCGGGCGACGCCCAAAGTGGGGTTCCGGTCACTCGGGACAGCGAAGAGGTCTCCGTGTTCTTGAACGTGCTCAGCCCAAAATCCGCCACCTTGGCGGAGAGCACAGCATCCAGCAGCACGTTGGGAGACTTGAGGTCGCGGTGCACCACGTCGTGGGCATGCAGGAACTCCATGGCGCCGGCAACCTCGCTCAAGATGCGCAGCCTGTCAATGTGGCTGAGCTTGCGCCTCTTCACGTACATGAAGTCGAACAGGGAACCGTTGTCTGCCCAGCTCAGCACAAAGAAGAGTGTTTTCTCTGCCTCGTCATAGCACACGCCCAGGAATTGCACGACGTTTGGGTGGCGGATGGAGGCGAGGATGGCCACCTCTCGCAGGACTCGCTTGTCGCCGTGATGACGCGAC
The DNA here is from genome assembly GCF_000188695.1 of Salpingoeca rosetta. Taxonomy (NCBI): domain Eukaryota; class Choanoflagellata; order Craspedida; family Salpingoecidae; genus Salpingoeca; species Salpingoeca rosetta. Next base: position 612,839 of record NW_004754924.1, on the reverse strand, counting down.
AGTGGCGCTTTCAGTCCGTGCACCAGCTCTCGCAGCCCGGGCCGCTGCCGGACATCCCCCACTTCCTTGAGGGCAACCATGTGCCCGGAGAATGTGCTTCGAAATAGGCGGCCAAATCTGCCTTGGGTGGGGTTGCCGTTTGAGTCTGTAGCGCAAACCTTCTCGGCAAACAAGGTGGGCCGCAGATTCAACCTCAGCATGCTCTCAGCGAGCTCTGTCACGCAGAGCAAGAGTTTTTGAGTGTGAAAACGCGGGATGAGTGCTTGATATCAGGTGGCACGAGACAAGAGCATTGCTCTGCTGTAGGGTATGCGAATGCCACGTTTGCGATCACAAAGTTCACACACAGCACAGAGCCACGGAGAGCCAGGGGCATTGGCACCATCTCACCTGCTTGTCGCGTGAGCTGGGCCTCCAACGATTGTGCGCCTGAGACTTCGGCTTCGGCTTCAAACCCTGATGGTTCACATGCATGATTGGAATTAGAATTAGAGAGATTGATACTTGACGTGTGGCATGTGTAGTGACATTGCAGGCTTGTTGCACAACGACACGACACAATAATCCATGATACGTGTCAACTTGCTGCAAGTGTGTTCAACATGTACCGTTATCTCGCCCGAATGTTGCGTTGTCCGGTTGCCTCGTACGGTAGAGGCGTGTGATGCACTCCTTGTGCCACGAAAGCTCGCTCTCTGTTGACCAAATCAATACAGTACATGATGTTGAGCGCACATCTTGGGTGTCAAAAGTGGAGCTTCTGAGTGAGCGAGGGGGACCTCACGTCTTCACGCATCGATCGTACAAAGGCAAACAACACACTGCTCTTCCTTCAGCGACGCCTAGCATCCCCGACTCGAAACGACCATACCTAGGCGTTTGAGCTGGGCCAAGAGGCGGGCTCGCTCATCACCTGTAAACAAGACGGGGGTTACAGGACAGGGCATATCAGAAACACTCTTCCTCAATCGATATTAGCAATGTTGTTGCTCATCTGCACCATCTTCGGGCGAGCTGTAACAGCGCTCGCCATCATGTCACTCGAAAACACCACACGCTTCTGTGTTGTACTGTGGCCCCCGTAAAACTCTCACTGGCGTTCTGCTGCAGCTCCACGACGTACTCCTTCAACCTTGCCATTTCCTCCATCTCAATCTCTGCCAACGAGACAAAACCAAAATCATGTGAGCGCAAGCCTGCCACGGACACACACGTGAGCAGACACATCCGCCAGAGACAGCATCCTAGGCACAACGAAGCGCACAGGACACAGCGCACATTATACAACTCACGTTGGCTCTCAATCTGCGTTCTCTGGCTTTCGATCTGGGTTCTGTGGCTTTCGATCAGACGGCGAGACTCGGCTTGTTCATCCACTGGCGGCAGTTGCACGAGATACCCCAAGGAAAAACGGTAAGTTCTTCAATCGAGCGTGCGTGGCATGCAGTGCAAGTGTTTGGTGCACGAAGACACCACAACACTTCTGAGACATAAAGACAGTAACGCACGAACAAGGCCGGCACGCGGGCGCATGCAACTTGCATGCAGGCACGCACTCACGGAGCTGTTCAATCAGGGCGTCTTGCTCTGCCACTTGCATGCTGTCGTGTTGACCAAACGCGTCGTCGTGCATAGAGGCTCGATGCGATTCGGCGTCGGTTGATGTGTTTACAGGGGAGCCCGTGGACGACGAAGCACCCTCGTTCGGTATGGCTGCACATGGACATTCGCCATTCGGGCATGTTGTTGTTGTTGTTGTTGTTGTTGTTGTTGTTGTTGTTGTTGTTGTTGTTGTTGTTGTTGTTGTTGTTGTTATTGTGAAGGACTTGAAGTAGGAAAGTGTACATGCATGCGAGCGAGCGAGCGCGTGTGTATGTGTCATGTCGTGTGTACATGTGTGTGTGTGTGTGTACGTGTATGTGTGCACATGCAAAGAGGAGTGACACATGCACGATCGCGAAAGTGAGCACATGCCTTTACTTCCATGCGTGGGGCACAAACGAGGAGACCCACCTGGGCCAGCTAAGTCCCACGTCAGCAGGCGGCCTGGATTCTCCCTCCCTTGCTGCTGCTCCACTTCAAAGTCCTGGCCTTCGTCAGCATCGCCATCCTCAACAACGTGAGCGAAACTGTAAGGAAACATGTGCAGGTGCCAAGGGAACGGGCATAGTAAAATGAGTGCGGTCGCACGAAAAGCAACGCGTGCTGACGCTATTGGCTACACCAGCCAGTGTGCCGCAACACGAGGGCGCAAGGCGTCAACCTTACGCAGGAGTCGATGATGCCCGTTGTTTCTTGGCTTTCTCGGCATTGTGGATGGTCTGGTATCCGCGAGCCGTGACCATGGAGTTGTCATGCACCCTGAGTGGTCAAGGCAATTTAGCCATAGCGCACGCGCAAGCAAGTGGAAATGGTTGTGAGTGAACAAGCAAATAAATCTATGACTGCCTTGGGGCACCTCACAGTATGTGACATGTCGCAGTACACGCGAGTACACACGAGATTGTTTTCATCTTGGGGTTGTGCAGCAGCACTTCTTCGAGGAAGAACATGGCTTGATCGTCGAGGTCATTCCCAGCGAGTCTGTGTGTTTGTGTATGTATGTATGTATGTATGTATGTATGTATGTATGTATGTATGTATGTATGTATGTATGTATGTATGTATGTATGTATGTATGTATGTATGTATGTATGTATGTATGTATGTATGTATGTATGTATGTATGTATGTATGTATGTATGTATGTATGTATGTATGTTTGTTTGTTTGTTTGTTTGTTTGTTTGTTTGTTTGTGTAAATGCTGGACTTCGCTCACAACGTACAATTGGCAATAAATGCACAGTAGGCCCACAAGCACAAGCAGCTACTCACGCAAACCAGATAGATGCCATGCCCCCCCTCAATTAAAACACGTACGAGACGGTGGTGAGCGACGGGTGGTTGAGCATGACCTCTGCGAGTTCTTGGACGCCGTGGGTAGTAATGCAATTGTTGGTTAAGCTTTGAAACAAGCCAGGCAATGTGTGCGCGCGCATGTGTGTTGACGTTTTGGGTGCGGTGAGCAGCATGAGCTCACGAGCGCGCAACCCTGCAGCCATGGGTACAACAGCACAGCAATGGCACACGAGCGACGGATCTCGGGCACGACAAACAAACACGCGCCACTGAGAGCAATACAAGAACACGAGACCACGCAACAAGGCCATAATGACACAACAACGCACTCCAGCCATTGCACGGTGCGGCCTCGTCTCAAAGCCTCGGCGACTGCTTTCACTGCAGTGTCCCCGAGACTTCTCCCAGTTAACCTATGCACACAAATTGGAAGGCAACTTGCATTGTGAGGCGGTGGCATTCCTGCATACAACCCGAAGTGAAGACATGGACCAGAACACAAAAGCAAAACAAGGACAAGGAATCAACGCTCACCGCAGGCGAACCAGTGACTACATCAAGCTCTCAACACCAAGCGACAACAAGACACACGAACATGACGAGACTGTTGCATTGGTTGGTTGCGATGGCCATGATGGCGTGTCTTGTCTCTTCATCCAAGCCAGCGTTGGCCAGCAGCACTCCAAGGTTGTCCATGGCTCCAGTGTGTGTGTGTGTGTGTCTATGTGTGGATGTGTGTGTGTGTGTTGTGTGTGTGTGTGTGTGTGTGTGTGTGTGTGTGTGTGTGTGTCTTGGTTTTGTTGTGTCACTGTCTGTCGTGCTTGCTTGCTTCTTGCTCTTGCTTGCTTGCAGGCAGTGCTGGAGTTTGTATCATTTTATGTGTCGCTGTCGCTCAGTGTTTGGATTTCACACTTTCTTGCTCTGCTTGCACATCGACGTTGCTTCATCATCCAATCTGACGAAGAGCATCCAACACCAAGCCACCAACAGCAGAGCAGCCTCCTCTCCTTCCCAGCCTCCCTTCCTTCTGAACCATGGCCGCGTTTGCGATGTGGGTGTGGAATGGCCTGAACCGCATCCTGGATGGGTCCGTGTTTGTGACGCGGGAGCCGCAGCCGCCGCCGATTGACCCGGATGCGCACCCGTATGCGCAGGCGCATGTGGAGACGTACCATGGCGAGTACCGGCCGGCGTATGCCAAAAAGTCCACAACAGTCTCGCCGCCAACGTACGCGTCTGTAGCTGCTTCCAAGCCAGGCACCGCAGAGCAGCTTCGCGGCGTGGTGTCGCCTGCGCTGCTGTTTGTGCACTTGGATCAGGCGCGCGGCATGGGCGAGCAGGACGTCATCAACACCGTCCAGGCCTACTGCTCCAATCCAAGCGCTGCCAAGTTTGCGCCCCACGACATGATCGACATCATCCTCAAGTTCCGACTCACAGACCCAGCCAAGGTGTGTGTGTGTGTGTGCGTGTGTGCTTTGCTTGTTTGTGTGCGTGTGTGCTTTGTTTGTTTGTGTGCGTGTGTGTGTTCGTCTGTGTGTGTGTGTCTACTTTGTTTGTTTGTTTGTGTGTGTGCGTGTCTACTTTGTTTGTTTGTTTGTGTGTGTGTGTGTGTGTGTCTACTTTCTTTGTGTGTGTGTGTGTGTGTGTGTGTGTGTGTGTGTGTGTGTGTGTGTGTGTGTGTGGTGTCTCCTTGGGCTCTCTGAGTGCAGTCCCCTTTGATGAGGCAATCTTCGCGTGTGTCCTCAAGTTTCCATTCAATCGGCCCTTTCACCTGTACGCAGTTGGCTGTTGTCAATGCCATCATTTCTGCTGGATGGCTGGAAACAAACGTGGACGCAACCACGTGTCGCGCGCTCCTCGCTACCATGGAGACAGACGTCGCAAGGGTGCGCACATCTGTGCTTGTGTATGTACGTGCTTGTTTGTGCATGTGTGTTCATGTGCGTGCCAATGTGTGTGTTCTTGTGTGTGTCCATGTGTGTGTCCATGTGTATGTGTTGTGTATCTATGATTGTATGTGCGTGTATTCATGGGTGTATGTGCGAACACGTGTTTTCTCGCCTCCCCCCCCCAACTTAAACATTCGTCGCATGTTCCGATCTCATTCGTGTACTCCTCGTCCCATTACAGCTGGAGCTGCTGCGCATCGTATCACGCGCCATGTCGCCGCTGAGTTTCCAAGACAAGGTTCGTTTCCTTCTCCACCTGCTTTGTCCTGGACACGCACACCCTGTGTCTTGCCTCCCTCGATCACCCACATGCACACACACACACACACACACACACACACACACACACACACACACACACACACACACACACACACACACACACACACACACACACACACACACACACACACACACACACACACACACACACACGCGCGCGCGCGCATGTAGGACTCGATACTGTTCACGTTCCAGCCAGGAGGGAACCGAACCAACGCCCTTGGCATCCTTCAGGGAGCTCGCCTGCTGAGCTGAGTCCCCTCCTGCCAATGCTCTCGTTACCCACTCCTCCCAATGAGTTGTTATGCTGAACATATATGTATGTATGTCGGTGTCTTTGTCTTTGTATTTTCACAACAACGTGTTTCAACAACCAATGCACCCAATCAGCAACACACAAAACAAGGACACGCGAAGAATCAGTGTAGAACAAACCTACGGCAGAGAAAGGCGAACAAGCGAGCACAGCATGAAGCACAACATGAGAGAAGGAAGAGAAGGGAGGGAAAGGGTTCAGATAAAAAAGCCAGACAACACCGAGCGCTGCGTTGGATGGGGTCGGCCATGGGCATCTTCCTCAACAAGTGGCAGTCAGCATTCAGTGCGAGCCAGTGCAGAAGAAACGGCAGCCACACGCAAGGCCAGCTATTGAGGGAGGCAGTCGCAATGAACAGGTCAACAAGGGTTAAGGTGTGTGAGAATCACTGCAGCTACGTTACCACCCTTTCTTTGCACGTATCCCAAAGCATGGCCCCCCGCCCAAACATGCAATCGCGCACAATACATCGTCCTCACACACACACACACACACACACACACACACACACACACACACACACACACACACACACACACACACACACACACACGTGCAGCAGTCTTCCTTCGTCTTTGCACACAATGACATCACACAATGACATCAACACACCCTATGAAGAAAAGCCGGGGGACATAATACCGTTCTTGTCCTTGCTGACATCGGAGTGCGGGTTGAGCATGCCGGGAATGGCTGCAAGCCGCTTCATCTTGCGCTCTTGTGCCTGGCGAAAGGAGAGCGAGGACAAGCAAGACAGACACAAAAGAGGGAGAGGGAGAGAGAAGGGGTGGAGTGTGAGCGCGATGGCTCGCTCGCTTGGCGTCAGCCAACAACCAGTCACAGACGCACACAAGCAGACATCACGCGCCACACGCACAGACACAGACACAAACAGATAGACACACACACACACACAGACACACCTACACACACCCACACACACACACACACACACACACACCTCCTTGAGCTGGTCGGCGCGCTCCGTGAGGAAAAGGTCGCCCAAATCACCGCTGGCCATTTCCTACAGAACCAACCCACACGATATACATGCGCGAATGCCATGACGATCAGCAAACAAAACAGTCCAAGCACCGACATGCAATCACTTGCAACATGCACATGCAGCGCAGGCCATAGCAAGGGCAGCCAACACCCAAGCAACACCAACAGCAACACCAACAGCACCAGCGCCCACACCTTGGCCTGGACAATGAGGTCGCGCAGGTGGTTCTTGAACTCGCCGGGGCTCTGGTCATACGCAAAGAAGCCGTCAACAATCACAGACACTTGTTCGCTGTTGTTGTGATTTGCACGTTGTTGCGAAAGAGGGCGGGGAGGTCCCGCAATACAAGATGCGGTAGTGCGTGAGTTCCGTCAATCAAAACCAACAAACCAACCAACCAACCAACCAACCAACCAACCAACCAACCAACCAACCAACCAACCAACAACACCTATTCCCCCCTTCCTCACGTTCGCACACCGTTCGCTCTTACTCGGCAAAGTGAGGGAAGTTCTCCTTGAGCAGCGAGCCAACAAACGAGCGCACGACGTCCTGATGACAACAAGGAAACAATACAAACACAAACACGGTGGCGGTGAGTGAAAGCACAGATTGTCTCGGCGCGATTGAAGCATCCGCTGAGTCCACACACACACACACGCACACACAACGCCCCCTCCGTCCAGAAATGAAGACGTGGTATACCCACCACATTTGCCGACGTCTGGCCCTCTTGCAAAGGCACATCGATGGTGCCGTTCTCGACCAAGAAGAACATCTGCGACAGCAGCGCCGTATGCTGCACCATATCTGATTGCAGCAAAAAACACCAGAACGAAGAAGGAACAAAGTCATGAGTGACTCACGCGATCCAAGCAACACAAACACGAGCAAGCAAGCAAGCAAACAAAACACAAACAAACAAACAGACAACTTACTTGCTGCGTATTGGGGGTCTGTGGCGATGAGGAGAATCTGCTGGAGCACCTCAAGGAAGAAGTTCTGGAAGAAGAGCTGCTTGAACGTGGCGCTACCCGCCGCCGTCATCAGGTTCCGGAGCACCTTCAGCGCTGTACACAGCCACGACATAGCAGCAAGCAACAACAACGACAAGAGATAATGACAACAACAACAACAACAAGCGACCCGTCACCCGCACCCACACATCCACACATACGAATAAGCACGTGAGTTGTGAACGGGGGCAATGGCTCTTGCATGCATACTACCGAGATTCGCTTTCGAGCACATGCCGGCCCGCACTAACACCACACACACACACACACACACACACACACACACACACACACACATACACACATTCCCATTTCCGGCACAAATGGAACGTACAGCACTCTGCGACGTCGCGTTGGGGATGACGGCAGCCCCAGATGATGGCGTCAAGTACCGTCTTAAACTGCTCCGGTGACAGGTCCGAAAACACATCCGTCGTGCAGTTGACCACAGCACCCAGCCACGCAAAGAACGGCCTCCTAAATTCGGGGAACGTCTCAAAGTCCTGCCATCAACAAACAGTATCACACACAAGTAATGTCAGCCAGTGGCGTTGGCAGAGACTACACGGCTGCGGAACACGCCTCCTCCATCCTCCTCAACACACCCACCCACTCACCCACACCACAATCCCCTGCAGTCCTTGCGCTCTTGCACGTGTTTCTTTGCCTGACATACCTCCTTGATCATGTCGACGGTTGGCTCAAACAAGTGCTGGAAGATGTCGCCCATCGCTGGGAGGAGGCTCTGGCCCAGGCGCGAAACGCACTCCGCAACCACACTGAGGACGGTGCTCTCTCTGCTCTGGGGCACGGTTTCGCTGTAGTCGCTGAGCACGTGCTCCAGCAGCGTGGGTGTCAGCGCCTCCAGCTCCTCCTGCGATGTGTCCGCGCGCTGGTACAGCACCTCAAGCACGCGCAAAATGTCGCGGCGAACAGCCCGCATCGTCCGCACAAGCGGCTGCTTCGTCACGCTCTCCCCTGCAAAGCAGCATGATGTACACGGCATGAGTACACGGCAGCATGGAGACGAGAACACACTCATCGTCATTGACGATTCCAAATTGTCTCTTCTCCTGCCTCCTCCTCCCTCCCTCAAAACAGGTTCGTTACAAAACCAGAAAAAAGTACGTTCCTGTCGCCCCTCCTCCTCCTGGCTCCTGGCTCAACTCGCACAGCCTAAACACGCGTACACACCGCTTTGGGCGATGGCCGAGGATATGTGCTGGGACATGGTGCGGTAGAGGAGCATCGAGTCGTTGAAGATGTGCTGCAGCTGCACCATGAACGCCGCGCTCACGGTCGAGGCAACCGCATAGTTGCAGCGGAAAAAGTGCACAAGCTGCTTCAGCGTCGCCTGATCCATCAGCTGGTCGGGTTGCTGTCACAACGGCGCAAAACAGCATGTTGAAATGGTTGCTGGTGGTGAGCCTCCCGAGTTGGGGGAGAGTGCGAGCAATCAGGAAAAATAGCAGCGATAAACAAGCAACACAAGAATAAAAGCACACAGGAATCAAGGCACGCACACACATACACACGCGCATACACACACACATGCGACATTTCAGTTGTTGCTGTTGAGTCGTCTGCATTACCTCCTGCACGGCCTGCATGGTACGGGACCACATGGAGTTTGGCAGAGCCATGAGGTGCTGCACAAGGGCAGTCTGCTGCTCCGGGTCTGTCTGTGCAGAGATCATGTGGCCAACCGCCTTGAAAAAAGTCTGAATCTGCTGCTGCGTCAGGTCCTGCGTCGTGCGGCCCATGTTGTCGATAATCTCAATAACAAACGGCTTGGTCTCGCCCAGCTGTTGCATCACAAACATCTGCTTGCACTTGGTCGCAATCTTGATGAACGTGTCGCACGCCATGTCCTGCACGCCATCGTGTTCCTCTGCAGAAGCAAGGGGTAAGGACAAAGCAGGGTGTGAGAAGGAAAGGAAGGGCGATTCATGTCATTATGGCATGGGCTGCACGGTTGCACGGTGTGACATGATTGTGCGTGCATTTCGATTGAGCAAAAGCAGCGTTGCATCTCTGTTTCCCTCGACCACGCTCAACACACCCAACACACCCAACGATACGCACCGTGCATGAATTCGAAGAGCTTGTTGACGACCGTCTTGAGGAACTTCCAGTGCATCCTGAGGAAGCGCGGGTACTGGCCAACGACGTACATGATGTTGGCGGCAATGACGGCCTTGTGGTTCTTGCCACGGCGCGCCTCGCACAGACCAAGCAGCTCGCGAATCACCTGCACCAAAAACTTCTTCTCATCGTCCACGCTCATCGTGCCGCTGATGGAGCCAATGGCCCAGCACAACGTGTTGAGGTTGTGCCAAGAGTACTGCGAGCCGTCAACGATCCGTGCGAGCATGTCCCGCATGATGCGGTTCGTGTCGTACGGATCAAGATGCGTCAGATACACTGTACACATCGACAGAAGGCAGCGCACACCAAGAGATGCACGGAAATATCAGCAACAACAGCAACAACAGCATACACATGCGTCAGCAGTGTGAGCTTGGAGTGGTGTTGAATATTGAATGTTTGGAGCGGTCCAGTACGGTGTGACCACTGCATACACGGACACGCAACGCAACGCAAGCAAAAAGCACAAACAAAACGCCCACACACCCACACCCATGCCCCCCCCCACACCCACACGAATAAGCACTGACCAAGGGTGATGCGGACGGCCTTGTAGAGCTCAATGGTGTCGGTGTCCTTGGCAAACTCGCGAACGGGCTCACCGTCCACCTCCACAATCAAGACCTCCTCTGGCTTGGGCATCTGGCTGATGATGACGCTCCGCACCTGCACGCCACCGCCACAGGCCATGAGCAACACGACGAGCTTCACAAACAGCGATCCCGCTTGTAGAGGGCCAGGCAAAAAGGCGGCGACGCAGCAACCAAGGCGCAGGTCCCGCCCCTTTCCTCTCCTTCCCACTTTCCTTTCCTCCCGACGCTCACCGTTGACAGAAGGTCATGGTAGAGGTCGTAGCGGTACTTGGGCTCGTGGTTCGGGGTGAACATGCCCGTGCCGCAAGCAGTCCTGTCCACCAAGGCACACAAGCATCACGCAAAACCCGCAACCGCATGTTAGCTCAGTGTGCGTGCGTGTGTGAGTATGTGTACGCGCCACACAATATGGGAGAAATCGGCAGTTATCGCGGCTCACTGGCTCTTGACTTACGCTTCAGAGTAGAGGCTGCCTGCGAGGGTGGACCAGTACTCGAGCATAATCTTGAAGAGCTCCTTGTCTGCGACGGTGGAGATCATGAGGGCGTAGTTCATGCAGATGTCATGCGTCTCACGAAGGGATGGGTCGGCCTCCAGCAGTTGCCCATGCTGCTTCAGCCACGACGTGAGAAACAGGGCGAGCATGCGAATAAAGCCTTGCTCCTCCATTGACGCCGTGTGCCACATGCCAGCCACATCCGTCGAAGGCGGCAGCATCTGTTCATGACAAAGCAGTGCAACTGTTGGGGTTAGCGCGCGCAGTTGGGCTGAGGGAACCAAAAGGCGAAGGAAGGGGGAGGGGGCACAGGAGACGAGGACTAGCCGTGTCAGTGCCGTGCCAGTTGCGAAGGCACAAACGGTGTCACACGACATGCCACGGCAAAAGAGATAAAACAACGACCAGGGACAGCGCAGAAGGGAAACGACAGACCTCGACAAGTTGCTTGAGGGCGCCCTGCAGCAGCTGCAGCTGCTTGGCCTGGATGCTTTGCAGGTCGTCCATGGGAATGTCCGCAACAGCGTCACCAGGAAGCGCAGCTGCAACACACCCACACCAATGTCATCAGGCAAAGAGAAGCAAGCAGGCGACCAGTGTGAGTGTTGTGAACATGACAGGAGAGCAGCAGGCAGCATGAACCTCGCAGACATACACAGTTGACGAATGATCGTTTATTCAACGCACCAATTTCAGCCAGGCATTCCAGCGTCGAGTTGCGGAAAATGGGCACATTCAAAAACTGGGAGTGTGTGTGTGTGTACGTGAATGGGAGAGAGAGAGAGAGAGTGTGTGTGTGTGTGTGTGAGCGTGAGTGTGTGTGTGAGTGTGTGAGTGTGTGTGCGTGTGCGTGAGTGATATGTGGGTGTGCGTGAGTGATATGTGGGTGTGTAATGTTATCGATGCTCACATCAGTTGGCAAAACGAAGTTTGGATCATGGACATGGGGGAGACAAAGCACGAGTGAGCTGTGGGGTGGTGTGCTTACCCGCGTGACGAGCAGGTTGATGAGGTTTGTCTCAAAGACGTAGCCAATGGGGATCCAGCTCAGGAACCGCAACATCGTCTGTCAAGGGAAGCGCGGACTTAATGTTGAGCAAAACAGCCATTGAAGCTAAATGTCACAGGCAACTCCTCACGACGCACCCACCCACCCACACACACACACATTACACAAAGATAAACACAAACACCCACCCACCCACACAGCCACACACACACACACCTGCAAGGCTTGGTTGATGAGGGTTGGCTCGCCGGCATTTTCGAGAACAAATTCACACAGCTCATAAATGGGCCCAAACTCCTGGCACAGCGCGTCCTTGAGATGTTGCGCCTTCACCTGCACAATCTGACCTTTGGAGTAGTCGAAAATCTCCTCGCTGTGCACACGAGACAAGCGGTCGCATCATGATTGGGACACGTGGGTAAGCTCATGTTGAGTGTGTCTGTGTGTGGGGGTGGGTAGCGAGCAGGGAGGAGTGTGCCTTGCGTGACGTGTACAGTACATGCCCGGCAGCATGCAAGCACATCCAACAAACCTCACACACACACACACACACACACACACACAAACCTCACACACACGCACACACACGCACGCACGCACGCACACACACACACACACACACACCTCAGGAGCTTGAGAATCTCCAGGTTATTTTGGCAAAGGGGTTCGCTGGTGCGGGATGCGCCGACAATATCTGTGATGAAGGACGGCCATTGCTGCGGCCACTGCTGCTTCAGAATCTGCGTTGTTGCGAGGAGTGTCACGCAGAACAACACGCAAGACACAGCGGCTGATAAGTTGCACGCGCTCAAACCAACAATCGACAAATCACATTTCACGCACTCATGCACGCGTACGACTGCACAAACGATAGGGGCATGGCGACACCCGACAAAATCGCGCCCAGGACTGGGCAAAAGCCTACCTGCACGAGGACTGCGTTGAGCTTGGAGAGGAGCACTCGGTTCTCTTGCAAGCTCTCAAAGTCCTTGGAAGCCTCAATGGTCATGGACACGATGAAGTTGCGGATGCCTGTCCAGCCAAAGTGTCACAGGCGGACGTGTTGAGCATGCAAGCACAACACAGCAGCACAAACACAAACACAATCACAAGAACAAGAACAAAAGAAAGAACAACAAGAACGACAAGACCCAGAACTCCGACCAGAACCACGACCACCCCCCCCCTCTTCCTCTCGCTCGTCGTCCTCAAGACTTACCCTCTGTTTGTTCCTCTGGAAGCAGTTTCCACTTCGTCCGAATCACGTCCTTGAGGATGTTGAGAGCAAAGTACTGTTGGTGCCGTTGTCGTTGGCCAAAAGGAACATCAAACACACACCGCAACGCAACGAGGTGAAGATGGGAGGTTGCGTGAGGTGAAGATAGGAGGTTGCGTGAGTTGTAGTTGCACGCACGCAACACACACACACACACACCACACACACACACACACACAGGCGTGTGCTGGTGTCTGCAATGCGGGGTGCGAGACGAGGAAGCAAGGAAGCAAGAGAGCACAGGCAAGCACAAGGAAGCAAGGAAGCAAGAAAGCGAAGCAAAGGCTGCGCGGTCATCACCACACCTTGGTGCTCGGGTACTGTGATTCTTGCAGGATCTGAGAGGCCCGCATCCACGCGTCGGGGTGCTCCTGGAACTGCTTCATAATCTGTTCGGCCATCTTCTGCTCTGGGCACCCGGGCCTGGACTCGTAGAAGAAGCGCACAATGGTGTCCAGCACCGAGACGTCGATGCTCGCCTGCTCAAAGTCGAGCAGCTGCGCGGCCTGCTCCTCTGTCAGCGACATGGCTGCAGGTGTTGCTTTGTTGTGGTGAAGTTTGAGGACAAGTGTGTTCTGGTGCGTGCGGTTGTGTGCTGGTTGCCTGCCGTGAACGGTCGACGTGTGTGTGTGTGTGTGCGTTTGTGTGTATGTGTGTGTGTGTGTGTGAGGGTTGGTGGCAGGAGAAATGATGATGTTGGATGATGGATGATATCGGTGAGAGGGGGGAAACAAGGTCATGTAAGGCGGAGGAGAATACAAGCAAGAAGCAAGGCGTCCGGTGCTCGTGATTCAGGTGTGTGAACCACCACAACACACACACACACACACACACACACAATCTGCAATCTCTCCCTCCATGCCATCTGTCCCTCCCCTCTCTTCTTCCTGGCCGTGTCGCCGACACAACGCAACACCGTGCACCACGTCACACATGCAAGGAGACACCTCACCAGCAGATGAGGATAAGGGCAGGGGGTTGGTTTTGTCGAAAGCGACTTCAAGTGTGTGTGTGTTGTTCTTTCTTGCGTGGACGATGATGATGGTTGATGGTTATGGAGTGGAAGACGTGTGTGTGTGTGTGTGTGTGTGGGTGGGAGGGGACTGGGGTACGTGTCTTTGCACAACAAGCCCAAACAAAGAAGGCCAGCACTGGCGATGGTGGTGATTTGTGTGCAAGTCGCTCTGTTTCCCGGCGTCGAAAAAAACCAGATTCCGGGTTTGATGTCGTTTTAAGGTGCCCGCGCAGGCCGCCCCCAGCCAAAACCGGTTTTGCCATGAAAATTTGCAGAAAATACGCAACAAAAACCGTGGTGGCGTTGCAGCGCGATGACGACGTGACAAAAAGGCACGAACAAAAACGGGCAGCAGGCGTTTGATGGAGGTTTGAAGAAGAACAACAAGTGTGTGTGTGTGTGTGTGTGTGTGTGTGTGTGTGTGTGTGTGTGTGTGTGTGTGTGTGTGTGTGTGTTTGTGTGTTTGTGTTTGTGTTTGTGTTTGTGGAGAAACGCGAGTGGGGGGGGGGGGATGTAGGTGATTGTGCGTGTCATGTGGTGGAGGCTCAAGGCACTCGCGCCGCCGTTCACTTGCTTGGAGGGGTGGGCACAGAGCCAGAGCACCGATCGGCATCGCCCAGCACCGTGGAGCAGATGGCTTGAGCAGTCTGTACGTGCGTGCGTGCGTGTGTTTGCAGTGTGAGTTGCAGGGGGGTGGTTGAACAGGAGACAGTGGAGCCACAAATACGCAAAGAGTGCGGCCGCCGCAGGGCAGGGGGGCGGGGTCGATATAAAGCCACCGCAACGCGCATTCCACACATGCACACACACACACACACACCACACCGACAGACAGACACACACACACACGTACGTCAGTGGGAGATGCCTGGCCGGAGCTGTAGGGCTTGAAGAGCTCCCAGAAGAAGCCGCCATCGCAGTCGCCCTGCACCTCGCTGATAATCTTCTGCAGCTCAGCCTTGGTCAGCGGGAGCTGGTGCGTTGGGTCGTGCTTGGGCGATGGATAAGCCGGCGTGCCAATCTGTAGATTAGCAGCAGCAGCAGCAGCAGCAGCAGCAGCAGGAGGAGGAGGAGGAGGAGGAGGAGGAGGAGGAGTTAGTGAGCAATAATGCGGGGACGAACGAGGAAGGACCAGGTACAACGGTCACTCGACCAACGAAAAAAAAAAAAAAAAGGCTGCACAATCCGTGTCTCAGACACAGACACAGGCATACACACACATACACACACACACACACACACACCACGAGATGGTGTCACCTCGTAGCCGACGTTTGCGGGGATGTTGGCGGCCTTGTACTGCTGCATGTAGAACTTGACTTGGTCAGAGAGCGAGCAGATGTTGGGCTACGAGAACCAAGACAAAAATGAGTGTGAGTGGCGCGGGGGGGGGGCTTGCATGCCGATGCGCAAGCGCTTGTACCATGTCATGCAAAACCAAACGCAAGCACACACGGGAGCAAACAAGCATGCACAAGCAAAGCGAGTGTGCAAGCTCATAAAAGCAGCTCTACACTTCACCAGCCACACACACACACACACACACACACACGCACACACGCACACACACACACACACACACACACACACACACACACACACACACACACACACACACACACACACAGGGGCACAGCTTGTGCGCACCTCTGGGCACTCGTGGAACTCTGGGTTGTCGGAGAGATCGTAGGTCATGACGTTCACGCCGCCGGCGTTCTTGCCCTTGGTCATAAAGTCAACCAGGCTCGGGTACCACTGTACGCGACGCAACGAGTGGGGCAACGCATGGGGTTTGGTGGCGTGTGGAGAAATGAGTGCAAGCAGCAATCCACCCAGCCAACGGCCTTGCAATTCATCATCGCCCTTCCCTCTCCGCACACGCGCACACCAACACAAGCTATCACGTACTAACACACATACTCTCACACACACACACACACTCTCTCTCTATCTCTCTGTCTCTACCCTCTCTTTCCATCCCTGCCAACGCCAAACGTACGAGGTTGAGGTAGTACATGCTGGTCTTGAGGTTTCCGCCCCACCAGCTCGACGACCAGCCACCAACGGCGCTGTAAGCAACGGGATACAACGGAAAAGAAACAAAAAGAAAACGTACAGTGAATTATAACACCACGGCCGTCGCAGCAGGAAGATCACGACAGCGTGGATAAAGCCAGCACGAGTACACGAACGCACACACACACACACACACACACACACACACACACACACACATTACACATCACATCACACACACACATTACACACGCAACAGACCTTGCAGCAGTGGAAAGCTTGAGCTTGGGCATGATGTTCTGGATGTGGAGGATGAGCGTCTTGGCAATGGCAGCGTACTTGTACACCGTCTGTGGCAGCCACCAGGGGCCGTTGCCATACTTGAAGTAGTCAGCTGTGGTGCGGTCGCGCGCGTGTGTGATTGAGTGTGTGTAAATACATACAGAACGAGGCACCAAGGTCGTCAGCTTTGCTGTCGTGATAAACTCAGGGCAGAGTCCACATTGAAGCGCGAGTATGCGACAGACATGACACAACAGCACTCATCATTTCACACACCGTGCCAGAACTCCTCGTAGTCGAGATCAATGCCGTCCACACCAAGATCCTTCGCCAGATACACAAAGTCCTGCAACATGGGGGCGCGTGGATCGTGCGGTGTCGTTAAGTGAGCAGAGCAGGGCAATGCCGTCAACACGACCGCCTCCGCAAACACACACACACACACATGACATGCAACACGTAACACAAACAAACAACAAACAAACGAACAAACAAACAAGACACGCACACAACATACACACACGCACATCCCACCTGGTATGGGTCGCGGTTGAGGCGCACAAAGTCGTAGCGACCGGGGACCTGGACCTGAATTCCGGTCTTGGGATCCGTCCAGGGGCGGCCGGGGACCTGAAAACAGAAAAGGACAGCGAGGAAGCGAGGAAGCGAGGAAGTGGAGAATGTTAGTTGACATACTACTGTCACAGACACGCACAGACACACACAGACACACACAGACACACACACACACACATACATGCACACACAGACACACACACGCGCACCATCTCGTAGTGCCACGCTGGGGTCTCGTTGCCCTTGGCGTTGCTCTCCACAAACTTGACGGCCTGCTGCCACGTGTCGCTGCCAGGCACCGTGGGGAAGATCTGAGAAGCACGAGAATGCCAACAGAGGAGTGGAGTGTTTAGCTTGTTGGGTTAGCTGTTGTGATCATGTGCTGCCGTTTTGAAAGAGGAAGACGCATGGTTGAGTTCAAGCACACAAATGAACACAGACACAGGCACAGACACACACACCACGCACACAGATACAGACACGTACCGCGAAATCGCTGAGGTCTGTGCCCTCGGATGGGGGCTCGCAGACCCAGCAGTACTGGTTGGCGTCGTTGCAGTTTGACATGTTGCCTGGGGCAGAGGGCAATCAGCATTGACGATGAGGTGAAGATGGGTGGAGGGAGCGTGAAGAGATATCGTGACTGGTACAAGCACAACCACTCGCAGGCAACCCCGACACACACGCACACGCGCGCAGTGGTCTGACCTTGTCCGTATTGGTCGATCTACACGCACGTGCACATCCAAACAAGGATCAAAGGTGGCGAAAGCAAGTTAGTACGGTGTACATGCACACACACACACGCACCCTCGCACACACACACACACACGCGCGCGAGGTTTCTGACCTTCCAGTAGTTGGGCGTGTGAGTGCCATAGCCGCCAACTACAAAACCGGAGCGGGAACAGCAAAGGCACGACGATGTGAGCGGGCGTGCAAGCGCAGGCAAAGATGAGGCCGGCCACACAACACGAATGCAAACACAAGAGTCTCTCACGCTTCATCTGTTATGTACTCACCGCTGTAGCGCATGTACAGGTAGGGGAAGCACTGCAAAGCAATGTGACAATGGAATGGGTGAGCAGGGATGAGAACAGCTTCAAATGCTCCAAAACGTACGCAGAAACGAACCCAAGAGCACACACACACACACACACACACACACACAACCACAACCACACACACACACACACAACCACAACCACACAACCACAAGCAATCAAGCATGAGGCACACGCACGTTGTAGTTCCACCCGCCAAGGGAGAGGAAGACCTCGACGCCGCCCTTCTGCAGCTTGCCGATGCTCTCCTTGACCTTAGCAAAGCCGTAGTCGCCCGTGCTCGAAGCGTTCAGGCCCGTCGAGTTGAGGGTTTGGGAACCCTGGCAGCGGTAAGCGCCACACCAGGATAACAAAAGGTCGCACATCGAAAGGACAAACACGTGGATCAGCACACGATGGGGGCCAAACAAACAACGCACTCGCGAACGCACTGCAGCAAAACAGCGCTTTCACGGACTCCACGGAGGTTCAGAAGGACTCACCGGCATGTACACCATGGTGGGGTCAAAGAATCCAATGATCACACGAGACACCTGCACGGCAAGCCATATTGTGCATGCGTGTGAATGTGTGTGTGTGTGTGTGTGTGTGTGTGTGTGTGTGTGTGTGTGTGTGTGTGTGTGTGTGTGCGTGCGTGAGCGCAAGTTGTGCATGCGTGAGTGAGAGGGAGTGCAGTGGCGAAACACAAACATTGGGGGTGAGCATGCAAAAGTCACATTTACATCAAACACACACAGACACACACACACACACACACACACAGACACAGACAAACACAGACACACACACACACACACACACACACACACACACACACACAGACACGCACACACAACATGACGGTGGACTGACGGGGAGGGACTTGGCGTTGTCCGCGAGGCTTGCGAGCTCGTCCAGGCCGGCAGCATGGCCGTTTCGGGTGGCGCTCATGAGGATGTACCCGCCAACAAACTTGGTATCGGCATCAGCCCGAACGTGTGCGAGAAACGAGCCCGCACACAGGGCAAGCGTGGCCATCAGCACGGCTCCAGCCACACTGAACCTCGGCATCTTCATCCTTCCTTCCTTGCGTTGGTGTGGTTGTCTCTGCCTTTGCGCTGGTGTGTCAATGCTTATCAACGTTGAGTCAGAGCGAGTGGAAATGGCAGTGTTGCGTCGTGCTTGTCTTTGTTGTTGTTTTGTGGGAAAGCAGACGGCGCAAAACAAAAACACTTTTTTTTTTGCACTGTCTGTCCTTTCTCCTCCAAATCTCCACTGATTGATTGCTTTGTGGTGTGTTCGCACGCTTCACTCACAGTGTGATGAACATGACTCGACGATCCGTGCTTCTTTGTTTGCTGAGTGCATTGGTGGTGGGATGTGAAGTGGTGTGACACACACAATCTTCCTCTGTGTGTGTGTGTGTGTGCCATTCTCAAGCTGCCTTTGTGACGGGCCCTCCCAAACGGCCACCTTTCGGACACGATGACAGTTGTTCATGTAGTTGTGTCTTGACGCGAAAGAAAGGGACACAAGCAAACAAACAAATACGGTTAGTTAGGGAGGAACAGGAAGAAGGAGGTGTTAACGACGATACCGCAGTTGTGACATGACGTATTGTGTCACATCTGCATGTAACTGACTCAATGGGGCGACATGATCAGGTGCGTGCGTGTATGTGTGCGTGCGTGTGTATGTGTATGTGCGTGTGCGTGTATGCGTGCGTGTGTGTTGTGCGTGCGTGTATGTGTGCGTGCGTGTGTGTCGCATCATCATCATCATCACCACCACCACCACTACAGATCCAGGGACGAGTAGAAGAGAACATATGCGGCCGGCGTGACGACTTGCTGCGGCGCCATGGGCGACACCACGCTGTCATCGTACTTCTCCCACCTGCACATGGAAACACCGAGCAAGGTCCGGGGCGATAGGGTGAGCGCCGTGGCAATGGAGATGATGCACGAGAAGGTGTAACGACGGTGCGGACAGACGAGCCATCGAGATGTGCACACGGACCTGCAAGGGGGGGGGCAGGGGAGACAGACGAGCACAGGCGAAAGAAAATACACACACACACACGCACACACACACACACACACACACACACACACAAACACACACACACACACGGACACACACACACACACACACACACACACACACACACACACACACACACACACACACGGACACACACACACACACACACACACACACACGGACACACACACACGGACACACACACACACACACACACACACACCTGCCAGCGTGTTTTGCAAAGGCAATGTAGTGGCCGCCCGTGAGCGTGCCATAGTGGTTGGCGACGGCGTACAGCGAGTAGTTTTCCCGCTGCTCCGGTCGGCTGAAGCTCTGCATGGTGGTGAAATGAACATGACAACAAGGGGAGACGCACGTAGGGGAGGCAAAGAGGCACAGGGATGAACGAGGCAACAAAGGGGGCAATTAGGAGGGCAGGGAGGGGGGGGGGCGTGAGTGGGAGTTGCGTTGATCACACTCAAGAGCGGGAAGGATATGTGGAAAGCACAATGGTGTCGTTGATCATCACATGTTGACATGCCGCAGCAAAACACACACGCGCGCACCATGACGTCGTCCTTGCCGAGCTGAAGGTTTTGTGGGAAGTCAATCTGCAGGTACAGCACCACGCAGACAGATAAAAGCACGTCAATGCAGTTGATGAGAGTAGGGCAGGGCAGCGATAACGACAAGAACAATCACGACAACTGCAACTCAACACAACAATCACAACGATGGCATTGATGTGAAGACACACGCACACACATACACACACAGTCCCACTTTCACACACACACACACTCATTCTCTTCCACACACGCACACACGCACACACACACACACAGACACACACACGCACGCACACACACACACACACACACACACGCGCGCGCGCGCGCGCCCACGTGGAACACAATACCATGGTGTTGATCTTGTCTCTAAAGGGCCCGTTGAAGTAGAAGCGCTTGAGGTGGATGAGGAGACAGCGAGGCAGCCGCCAGATGCCCATAAACTTGATGGCATCACGATACGCCTTGCACTTGGGGCATTTCCTGTGGTCGTTGTTGCGGAGGTGAGAGGGGTGCATGTGGACAAGGCGGAGTCAAGGACAGGCGAAGCAGGCATGCGCAGGCATGGCCGCACGCACGCACGCACGCACGAACGCACGAACAAACAAAACAAAACAAACAAAACAAAACAACAAACACCACACGCACCACTGGTTGTTGCCGGTCATGTTTTCCTGGCGGGAGAAGAGGCGGATGCAGTGGTGGAGAGAGTAGCGGCCGTGCGGCGGCACAGGCAACGACAGCGACGTGAACGGTGAGTACGTTGCAGATTCATATCGGCACGTGTTGCACCGCGTCACGCTGCGGAACTGGCCCTGTTGGTGGTGCGTTGAAACAAGGGGCATGTGTGTGTGTGCGTGTGTGCGTGCGTGCGTTTGAGTGAGTCGGCGTATGCTTGAGCGTGTGTTTGAGTGTGTGTTTGCGTGCGGTCGGATGGACAAAGTGTGTGTGTGTGTGTGGGGGGGGGGTTGAAAACGAGGAAAAGACTATAATGGAGGCGAGGACGTGTGAAACAACGAAGCCAGCTCGCAAACACACACACACACACACATGTACATACGCACGCGCGTACCTGAAAGAGGTCTGTGATGATGGAGTTATCGCGTGCAATGCACTGCTTCCACGCCTCGTTGCCGGCGCGAACAGCGTCCATACCGCTCAAGTCGAGATCCTTTGCCGGCGGCTGGAAGGAACAGCGGGAGAAGGCGGTATGAGGGCTCGGGACACGTGGGGCGAGGGCGTTGCGAGCACACAATACACACACATGACACACACACACATGACACACACACACACATGACACACAAACACACATGACACGCACACACACATGACACGCACACACGCACAGACACAAGCACACACACACACACACACACACACACACATACACACACACACACACACACACATTACCTTTGCGACGACACGATTCAGGTCTTCGTGCAGTTTGTCCAGGAGCATGCTCGCAAACTCCTGCAATGGGTGGACACGTGCGCATGAGAAAGAAGGAGAGTGTGTTGTGATGCAAGCACCATGGAGCCACAACGACAATGACAGTGAAAAAAAAAAAAGCATCAGGACCCGCACCGACAAACAAACAAAGGGAGAAAAGCACTTATGAACACGCAAACAGAAGCACACACACACAGAACCACAAACACACATACAGAATCACAACACACAAACACACACACACACACAATCACATACAAACACACACACACACACACACAGAATCACAAGCACGCACACAGAATCACAAACACAAGTACACCAACCTGGCAGTCCTGCTGGTCGTAGCCGGCGAATTGTGGGCAGTAGGAGGCGAACACCTCCTTGAACATGGAGGGGGACAGGTGGCGGTATTGCCGCGAGGTGAGCACCGTCAGCAGCTCGGCCAGCTCCTCGGCAACCTCCCCTTTGCAGCCAAACTTGCTGCGGCGGTTCAGGTGGTTTCGATACCGTTTCTGCCCCACGCGCACACCCACCACGCAGACAAGCACATATGTCAAGCCTGTGAGTATCTTGGGATTGAGGAAAAGGATCACACTTTCCACAGTTCAGCACGCAAACACACGTACACAACACAACACAACGCATCCACAACACAAACACAAACACAAACACAGCTCAGCACACAAACACAAACACAACACAACACAACACAACACAAACACAAACACAACACAAACACAAACACAGCACATCCACAACACAACACAGCAAAACCACACTGCCTCGCTCTCTCGCTCACACCTGCACAAAGTATGTGGCGAGCTGCTTGGTGTGGGCAAGGCACTGCAGGACGGCGTTCATGTAGCACGTGTTGCCCAGGTTCTTCAGACCGGTCGAGATGGGGTACGACGACTGGATCAGCCGCATGCTCTGCATCCGCGGGACGGTGAGCTCGGGCCGGCACCGCCCAACAGAGAGCGCTGCACGCGGCTTTGTTGAGCGGTCAACGAGCGGTTTCCGGACGCCCCCACCGGCTGTCATGCTGCCGTTGTCCAGCGTGGCTGCGCTGCGTCGCGGTAGGTCGTCCGTTGTTCGCGCGCGTGCACGTGCTCGTGCATGTGGTGGTGCGTACGACAACGGCTTCGGCGGTGGCTTGTTTGGCGGTGCCACGCGACCACCACTGCCGTTGCGGCTGCCGTTGCTGTTGCTGTGGGCGTTGTTGGTTCTGTTCTGGAAGGAGCGCAGGTAGCGATCACGGTGGCTATCTCCATCAGTGCTGGCGTCGTTGACTCCATTGGCACTGTCACCGCTGCTGACGCTTGAAGTACTGCTGCTGCTGCGGCTGCTGTGTGGGCCCGTGGTGGACACGTGTACCACGGGCGGCGTTGGCGGTGCGCGTGCTGGCGGTTTGTTTGCGTTCCTGCTCGCCTGCACAGCGCTGATGGCCGTGTACGGCTTCACGCGTCCGCGCCGCCCAGCACGCAACGACGGGGCGCCGCCATCGCTGCTGCTTCGACTGTGATCGCTGTTGCTGCTGTGGCCACCGCTGCCGCTGCTATCGGAAGTGTCCATACCGCTTGCGCCGACAGTGCGGGGTGGGGTTGCGTCGACCACGGGCTTTGGCGCATCGGGAACCTTTGGGGGATACACAACCTTGCCGTTCTCCATTCGTAGCTTTGCTTTCGCCTCGAGCGCCGCCCTCTCCTGCTTCTGCTGTTGCTGGGTTGTTGTCGCGTGTGTCGGGTGGCTGCCTGCTGTTTGAGGGGCTGGTGCTGTGCTCCGCAGTGTCGACGGTGCGCTTGGAGTCACAGTCGTGCCATCACCACCGGCATGATCCAGGCCGACTGCGCCCACGTCCCTTGCGGGCAAATCGTACTTGGCCGTGACAGCATCGCTGTACGGCGGTGGCAGCGGCGATGACGACGATGGCGGTGATGACGGCGCGTGGTCGTCACCGCCGCTGCCACTGGTGCCACCATCGTCGCAATTGACATCGTCTTGCTCAATCGCACGTGCTGCGGGTCGAAGCGCTGGTAAGGCATCAGGTTGCACACGTGCATGGCCCCCATCGCCGCCGCCTTTGTTCTTGTCCACGCGCTGTGGCTGCTGAGGTGTGGATGGCTTTGTGAGCACACGGCCGGCTGGCGGTGCTGGTGGCGGACGCGTTGGCTTTCGCTTTCCAGCAGAGCTGTCGTCAACACCCTCTGCGCCAACATCGCGCACTGCGCCCTCGCTCGCTGCCATCCGTGCCACGTGTGGTGCAGGCGGAGCGTGCGGCGCCGGCGGCAGTGGGCCGGCAGCAGGAACGCCCTCAGCGCCAACAGTACGGGCCAGTGGTGGCGGCGACGCACTTGGCAATGCTGGTAGCTGTTGCTGTGCTGGCGTTTGCGGCCATGCGACTGCTGCAGTGGACGACAGGGAGCGCGCAGGCAACCCGGGTCGCACGGCATCACCATCGGATGTGCCAGGCAGAACACCCGCTCTCCTCCTTCTGTCCTCCACTTCCTCCTCCTCCATCATCATCCTTCTCTTCCTCTCCGCTTCTTCCATCTGCTGCTGCTGCTTCCTGATGCGTTCCTCTTCGGCTGCCTGCTTCCTCCTCCTCCTTCGTCGCTCCTCCTCTTCTTCTTCCTGCTCCCGTTGTTTCCTCATCTTCCTCTCTTCTTCCTCCGCCTGCATTCTCCTTCTCCTTTCCTCCTCCTCCTCCCTCCTCTTCCTTTCCCTTCGTTCCTCCTCTTCCTGATGCGCCTGTAGCACCTGCCGGTGCAGGCGGTATGGCGATTCCAACACATCCTCATCACCATTACCAGCGCGAGTTGTGTCGTCAACAGCGGCTGCGCCCACGTTGCGGCTCAAGTCGCCGTGCGTGTGTGCACTTGGAAGCGACTGTTGTGCACCTCTGCTTGCTGTTACAGCTGCTGTAGCTGCCGCTGATGCTGCTGTTGTTGGTTTGGGCCGTTGCTTCGCCTTTGGCTCGGGGATGGAGGGCACGTCGAAGGAGACCGGGTTGCGTGTGCGCGGAGACTGCCGAACGGTGTCGAGCGGAGCGCCTGAGCAGTCTGACGGGTACATGTGGTAGTGCTCACGATAGCCGCCCTTGAGCACGCACATGGGAACGGTCAGCTCCTCCGCCCCGCCGTAGTGCACCAGCGCATCCTGCACCGTGGTGGTGGTGAAGTGGTGAGGTGGTGAGAGCGTAAGGGGTGACAGTAACAACACTATTGTGAAGACAGACACGGCGGAAAAAACTTCTGGTGAAGCATGCATGTAAATGACGACACACACACACACACACATACATACATACATACATACATACATACATACATACATACATACATACATACATACATACATACATACATTCATACATACATACATACATACATACATACATACATACATGCATACATACATACATACATACACAAACATACATACATACACACATACATTCATACATGCAAAACACACACGCACACATCCGTGAGACGCACCGTGAACCACTTGATGGGCCCCGTGTCCGTGCGCCTGCTGTCCTCGTCGCCCTCCGTGACGAGAACAATCCGCTTGTACGAATTGCGCCTGTCAAACGCGCGCACGCTACCATGGTTGCGAACGAGACTGCGAACGTCGTCTGCACTCATGCCCTCCCGCATGTCCTCGCCAGGGATGTTGACGCAATCCACCGACGTCAGCAGCGGGGAGATGGCTGCCATGCGGAAGCGCGAATGGGACCGAAGATCCACCACCAAACACGTGTTCATGATGGCGTGAAACTCCTCCGGCGACACAAATAGCGCCCCCGCACTGCCACTGCCACTGCCATCGCGGCCGCCGCCGTTGGTCGTGGTGGCGTCCAACATGTCGCTCGCTGCGCTGCCATCCGTCACTGCTGCGGTGGTGGCTTGGTCGGCGGTGGGCGAGAGCGGAATGAGGGTCGTGGAGGCAGCAGGCGAGTGTAGTGGCGATGCTGGTGATTGTGATGATGCTGGTGGCTGTGGGCGGTGTTCAGGGGCCGAGGCACCACCATCACCAGCGTCACCGCCGTTGTCAAGGCTGATGAGGGGCTGATGGGCGCCCGTTGCTGCCGATGACGATGAAGACGGTGATGGCTGCTGTGGTGGCGGCGGTTGTGTTGACGATGAAGGTGGCCAGCCCAGGTCAACAAGGAAGTTCGAGTCGCCACCCTGTCCACTTGCGGCGTTTGCGGTACTGGCAGAGGGAGCTGTAGGGGCGGAGGAGGGTGTTGGTTGCATGGGGTGCAGCGGTGGGTTGGAAGCGGGCGTGGTGGGATGGCTGTGTGTGGGCTGCAGGATGGATGAAGGCGATGTTGTTGGAGGTGTGCTTGGCGACTGTGACGCGGGCGGCGGTGCCGGTGGTAGTGCAGCGCCGTCACTAAACACGTCGTTGGATGCGACGGTGTCTGCATCTGGCGCGGTGGTATCCATGGGGCGCCCGTGCACCCACTGGTGGATTTCGTCGTGGCTGTGGGAGAGGCGGCCTGTTGATACGCCGTCAACGATGTGCTCATCAGGTACAGACGGAAACATGTCCAGGAATGCCTCTTCTTCCGCGGACATGTTGGGTTGTTCTTGCTTTGCGCGGGCACGCGCACGTTTCTCGGCTTCTTGCGCATACCTGCAACACACACACACACACACACACACACACACACACACACACACACACACACACACACACACACACACACACACACATTGCCAGTTATTGTGAGAGTGTAGAAGACAAAGGACGGGGGCGGGCAACGGTGGCATGCAAGAGGACCGATTGGTTGACCAGAAAGGCGTGCGCATCAGGATACAGGCCAGCGGGTGCATTGTCTTTGCATGACAAGGGAATACGGCATACATTGGTGCACGCACACACACAGATGCAGACACTCACAGGTGCAGACAAACACAGAGATATACAGAAACACAGACACACACACACAGACACACACGCAGAACACGCACTTGTCCTTGACAATCTTCTTGAGGCGCTCCACGTTGGATGCAGCCATGTCAAAGACGGGCATTGCCTTTGCCATCTGTGGACCGAGGGCATCCTGGTTCGGGGAACAGCGCGAACGCATGTATCGCACGGTGAGCGTTGGCGAATACGCCGGCGTGCAAGCGGGCGACCACGAACAAGCAGTCAACAAGCCATGAGAGAGAGAGAGAGTGTGTGTGTGTGTGCGTGCGTGTGTGTGCGTGTGTGTGTGTGCGTGTGGGTGTGTGCGTGAGTATGTGTGAGGTACGCAGGGGATAGACAGCACCTTCTTTGCTTTGTATGTCTTGGACTGCTGGATGCGGGTGAGCAAGTAGATGGCGCGGTAAAAGTGGAAGAGCGCCATTTCATCGTCCTTCTCCTTCTTGCCGAGCTCGGCCAGCTTCTGTGCATGGGCGAAGAAGCGGGCGACACCCTTGTCATCAAACAGCTTGTCGATGCTCTGCTCCGCCTTGTCTCGGAGCTGCTCAAACGACTCGCACTTCATGGTTGCCGGCTCTCACAAAAACAAGGACAACGAGAAGAGGAAAGGGAAGAGCGGGGGAAGCTCATCAAGAAGAGCGGCAAGAGATGGTCGCAACCCCACCCATCCACCACAGACAACCGCGTTTGTTCTTGCGACGAGCGTGAATGCGTGGGTGAGTGCTTGGTGAGTGCGTGCGTGTCTGTGTGTGTGTGGTTGGTGAGTGTGAGTGTGGAGTGAAGATGAGGCTTGCTGACGACGTTGCAGGAAGGATGGCTGGATGGTGGCGTTGCTGCTTCCTCCTCTCTTCCTCTCGTTACTTCTTGTGATGACTCATCACACACACACACCAATCGCTGCAAGTTTGCAAATTGCACCGTGCAAATTGCATTTTTGCAACGCATGCCGCTTCTCGCCAAACCAACACCACCACGGATATGAGCGTGAACGTGAACAACTTCTCCACTGTGATGAAGCTCATCCAGCGGGTGGGCTGGAAGCAGGTGGCCAGGGACCTCATGCGGTGCGTGATACAGTGTCACTGTGTGCGCGTTTGTACATGTGTGTTGTGTATGCATGTGTATTTGTGTATACATGTATACACGTGTGTGTACATGTGTATTTGTGTGTACATGTGTGTGTGTACATGTGTGTGTGTGTGTGAGTGTGTGTGAGTGTGTGTGTGAATGTGTGTGAATGTGTGTGAATGTGTGTGTGTGTGTGTGTGTGTGGATGGGATGGGACTCTAAAGGAAGGATTGTGTTGAATCGTTGTGGAGTAGTGTGTTGCTGCGTGGTGTGCATGTAATGTAGTTGATGTTTGACGCGCGCTTGGTCGGCATTCGGATGTAACTCTCTCGACACTTGTGTTGTTGACAGCGAGGGAAAGGTGATGCCTGGCACGCTGGTTGGCGTGGACAAGCTTGGGAACCGCTACTACGAGGACAGGACCCAGATGTTCGGTGCGTGCTGTCGTCCAAGATGACAAAACGTGCCGTGCTGTGCTGTGCCATGTTGCGGGTGTGGTTAAAGATGAGAAGTTATGTGCGCGTGTTGATGAATCGCGTCGGTTCACGCGAACGAACACGCATGCATCTCGGTCACCTGTGCAAAGGAAAGATTGTGCGCACACCCATCGCTAACACATGCAAACACATGCACATGCAAACAAATGCACACAACACACATGCTCTCGCACACACACACACATATGCTCACGGACACACACACATACACACACACTCATGTTCACTGCCCTCCCAATTCGCTCGTGGTTGACAGGCCAGCATCGTCGCGTGGATTACGCGAGCTCACAGCCTGACGGCAGCCAGATCCCTGGCGAGTGGCACCGCTGGATGCATTACATGACCGACGACCTGCCCAACTCCGAGGAGCCCCTCAAGGTCGTGTGTTTGTCTGTTTGTCTGTGTGTGTGTGTGTGTGTGTCTGTCTGTCTGTCTGTCTGTCTGTCTCTCTCTCTCTCTCTCTGTGTTGGTGCAGACACGTCGTCGTGATGGTAGCAGGATTTTACATGCGGATGTGCTCAAGAGATGCACGATATCGTTGCGCTCTCCCTGCTTGGCGGGTTGTGTGCTCTTATGATATGTTTCTCATCGCTATTGGTTCTGCAACGCTGATCGTCTCGTCGCTACAGAAGTGGCAAGCAATGCACACAGAGAACTACACCGGCACAACGGTTCGTGCAACACACTTTGCGTGTTCACGCATGCCAGCGACATGGCATGTGTTCACACGCTGCGCTTGCCCTTTATGTGTTCACACGCTCTCACTCTCACTCTCACTCACACACACACACACTCTCTCTCACACACACACACACAAACACACACACACACTCTCTCTCACACACACACACACACACACACACAACAGAAGCAGTATGTGCCCTACTCCACAACCAAGCCCAAGATTGAGGCGTGGAAGCCCCAGCAATGAGAACCAACCAGCGCAAGCCAGACTGTCATGCATGTTTCGGTTGTGCATGATCCCGTGCATGTATGTACTTACGCATTGTGAGTGTGTGTATGTATGTCCGTACGCATTGTGTGTGCGCGTGTGTGCGTGCGTGAACGACAGCACCGCCCTCTCTTCGGCGTCTTGTGTGCACATGTGCGGGTGTCAGTGGCTGTGATGGTGGATTAGAAGCATGCCGTGTACTCGCTCGCGTCTCACAACAATGAAGAGAATGAGGCCATATGCACGTGACGCACGTGAACACGTGCAACACAAACAACACACAAGGCTGCGATTAAGTGTGACTAAGTTACACAACACAACGTCACAGTTGCAGGAAGAGGGGACGGGAAGAGGTGGTGAAGACAACCACACGACGCATATGGCACCCAATACACATGATACGTGCATGCGTGTGCGCACGTGTGGATGCGTGCATGTGGGTACATACATCACGGGTATCACGAGTGTGTTGTCGCTGCTGCCCTGCTGATGTTGACAAGGCGGGCAAGCAGCCCCGTCAGCTGCATGAAGCTGTCAACGCCGTCAAGCACACGGATGTGTGTGCGTCCAATCTCCTGTGCAGCGCGGTTGAGAGAGAGAGGGGGGGGGGGTGCATATGTGGTGGTGGTGATGATGGTGGTGGTGAGAGTAAGTGTGTTTGTGTGTGTGTGTGTGTGTGTGTGTGTGTGTGTGTGTGTGTGTGTGTGTGTGTGTGTGTGTGTGTGTGTGTGTGTGTGTGTGTGTGTGTGTGTGTGTGTGTGTGTGCTGACAAGGGCGTGGCACACATCCACAAATGATTCCATCTCGCTAACCTTGACAAACTCGAGGGTGAGGTATTCGGGCATGTCGTATTGCTTGACGATGCGAAAGAAGACAGTGATAATGTCCACAGGCGCATACCCCATTCCCCACAGCTCTTGCATTCCTGATGCAGTTGGTGCATTTTGGGAAGAAAGGGGGAGGGCGAGAGGGGAAGGAACGTTGAGGTGTCGGTGTTGTTGGGGGAGACATGAGCAGGTGAGCGAAATACGACCAACAGCCTCAACCCAAAGCAAATACACACACGCACACACGCACACACACACACACACACACACACACACACACACACACACAAAGAGTACGGACGCACACAGCCAACCCCTTTCTCAATGACCACCACTATCACCACCACGGCAGTGCTGCTTACCTCCGTACGCCTTGTCGATGTCTCCCTCAATGCACGCGGCCACAATGGCCTGTACCAGCAGCGGGTGCGGCTGATCGCACACCTTAAACACATTCTCCGCATTCACCATCCCAAACCCCGCATACGTCGACTGCAAGTTGTTGATCGCCTGCAAGCACAAACATGTATGTGTGTGTGAGGTGTGTGTGTGTGTGTGTGACAAGAGGCAAGGAAGCAAGGGAATACACACACACACACACACCACACACGCAATTGCATGCACATGCACACCTGTCTCATATCGCCCTGCGCCGTGAAAATGATTGCTTCCAATCCTTCCTCCACTTTTGGCACCTAAACACGATGAGGGCAAAACAAAGGAACATGAGGGGGACGAACAACAAGTGCCATGCACGAGCACAGAGCGCACACCACGCAACATAAACCCACAACACAATCGCATACACACACATGCACATACACACACATGCACAACACACACACACATGCACACACACGCACAGCACCATTTCTTGGTCGCAGATTTCAAGGAGGCGTTTCAAGAGCTGTGCGTCCGACAATCGCGTGTAGCGCAAGACAGCACATCTGCTCTGGATGGGCTCGATAATCTTCTCGGAGGTGTTGCAGGCGAGCGCAAAGCGCGTCGTGTTGGCATACATCTCCATGGTGCGGCGTAGCGCCTGCTGTGCTGCACTTGTCATGCTGTCCACCTCATCCAAGATGACAATCTTGTGTCGACCGGGCGGCAGCGTCACCTTCTTTCGCGAGAACATCTTGATGTTGTTCCGCACCACCTCAATACCCCTGTACAAGAGCGGAGCGCAGTGGCGTGTGTGGGCGCGTGAATGGATGGGACGCGAAGGAGCGTTGCGCATGCGATTGCATTCAGGTGTAGGTGCGTCGTGGTCTGTTTGCGAATGCTGGAGTGTTCGAGAGCCAAAAAGCCGTATCCACACCCAATCATCCTTCCGCAATGCTGCCTTCAACATGCACAGCATACAGAGAGAGAGGGAGGGAGAGAGAGATAGAGATGGAGAGATGGAGAGAGAGATGGAGAGACAGAGAGACAGAGAGACAGAGAGAGATGGAGAGGAGAGACAGAGAGAGGCAGGGAGCGAGGCAGAGAGACAGAGAGACGCACACAAACATACAAACAGACAGACACACACACACACACACACACACACACACACAGACACACACACACACACACCGATCGTCTGATGCGTTGGTTTCCATGACGGCCTCCTTGTACACGTCTTCACCCAGGAGCGCTCGTGCCAGGCAGAGGATGCTTGTAGTCTTTCCGGTTCCCGGAGGCCCCTGCGCAATACAGCCAGCCAAATCACAGGTGGAAATAAGCGTGTGTAAATGTGTGTAAATGTGTGTGTGAGTGTGTGTGTGTGTTTGCTGCATCAGCGTGTGGAGTGCGCCTTGTGTTGTCCCATCGACATGCACACACACACACATACACATGCACGCATCCACATGCATCCACAAAACAAACGCACTGCGATGATGAGGTTTGGCATGTTTCCGGCCTCTGCAATCACTTTGAGTCGATCCACAGTCTCCTCGTTTCCCACGATGTCCTTCAGCACCTTTGGCCGGTACTTCTCAACCCACGGCGTCTCCATGATGTGTGTGTGTGTGTGTGTGTGTGTGTGTGTGTGTGTGTGTGTGTGTGTGTGTGTGTGTGTGTGTGTGTGTGTGTGTGTGTGCGTGTGTGTGTGCGTGTGTGTGTGTGTGTGTGTGTGGTAGTGGTAGTGGTGGTGAAGCAGCCGAGGGTGGTGCGCACCCAGTCGCGGTCACAGTCAGTGGTGGTCGTGTCTGCGCGATTTGCGACTGTTGTGGCGCCAAAGAAAATTGTGCTGTTGGAAACCGTTTTCTGTTTGCCGCCAACACTGCAAACGCCAATCAACACAACAGTGTCGTGTGTCTCAACAACAACAGTGATGCTGCGCAGTCGAGTGGTGGTCGTGGTGGTGTTGCTGGTGCTGTGTGTTGTGGATGTGGTGACAGACATTGGGCACGCAGCAACGTGCTCCTCGTGCTGCTTGTCCTCCCTTTGGTCGCAGGCCGACGCCGACAACATCATCGACAACATCATCGACAACAACAACATCGACAACAACAACAGCATCGACAACAACAACAATGATGGACAACAGCAACAAATGGCATGCGCGCTGTCGTGCTTGTGTACGACGATAGCTGTGGCGGCGGGCATTGCACAGGCACTGCTGCTGCCACCTGCCGTCACCACCGTTGCACCAAAGCGACGACAACAGCTCGACCGACTTGCATCCCCTGCAAGGCCGTCACCATCACGGCAACGACACCAACAACAGCGCAGGCCGTGGACGCTGCTGCACCAGGCCTTGTCGCTTCGCCAATGCCTCGTGGCGCTGCGCTTGCACAGTGTCTTGGACTTGTACACTGCCCTGACGTCTGCTTCCACCGCAGCCCCCACTGCAGCGCCGTCCCGCTCGTCTATTGCCTCGTCGTCGTCGTGGTCGTCGTCCTCCTCCTCCTCCCGTGCCCTGTCAACGACGTCGTCCTTCGGGGCGCTCAACCCATACTCGCTGCGAGCTGACGTGCTTGCGTTTGATGCGCTGGCAAAGGCACTTCCTGTCTTGCTGTGCCAGTGCGTGTTGCTCTCGCTGCCAGCCTCGCCGGTGGCGTCGCCGCAGCAGAACAGCAACTCCCACACCCTGCGCCACCTCCTGCCTTACCTCTCGCTGGCCTTCTCCCTGTACTCCATCGTGGCAGCGGTGGTTGCGTACGAAGGCGGGCAGACGCTCGCCAAGATCATGGTAATGGGTCGCCTCCCGCTCTCCCGTCGCATCGCCCTGTATGTGCTGCGCTACTCCGAATTGTCAGCCATCGTCTCCCTCGCCACAATCCTCGTCTTCCTTCCATGGCGCCTCGCTATCAGCGTCATCGCCGTGCACCTCATTCCAACGCTGCCCTTTGTGCGAACCGTCTACCGCTGCTGTCGCAGCAGCGCTCACAGGACTGTCGCTGACACACCCACAACTCCATTGACATCACGTCCCACAACAGCACCACCACCACCACCATCATCGTCTCCGCTAGCGTCCGCCTACTCCCATCAACCAACAACAACAACAACCGCAACAGCAACAACCACAGCATCATCGCCGTTGTCACCGCTCGCAGCACGAGTGCCGCCCTCTCCACATGCACTGGCATCGCCATTGTCGCTGCGGTCGCCACGCCATCGCCATGGTCGGCGTCGCCCGCCCATGCGCCGCCTCTCGTTTGGGCACGACCAGCTCATGCAGCAGCTGCAGCAGCGGCTGCACCAACACCAAGGGGGCGCGAGGGAGGAAGAGGTGGAGAGTAGCATGGGTGGCATTGTTGAGAGTGGTGGTGAGGATGGTGATGGACATGGAAGGCATAGCAGTAGTCGCGATAATGATGATGATGATGATGCTGATGATGATGATGATGATGATGATGATGATGATGATGATGATGATGATGATGATGATGATGGAACCACAGAGCGTGACGTTGACGAGTCGGCACATAGTCGGGTACAGAAGTACGCGGCCCCACATAACGGCGCCACTCCGCAACACAAGCACCACCAGTGGCGCCAGCACCAGCAACACCAACAGCAACATGAGCTGGCGCGGCTGCCAATGTGGTGGTGCTACCTGGTGGCCATGGTGTATTGGGACGTGCGTTCGCCCGATGGCCACAAGCAGCTAGTGCAACCCCAGCAGTACTACGGTGTGCGCACCGTCACATATGCACTCGTGTGTGCCCTCCTCCTCCTCTTCTCGCCCGCGGAGAACTCGGCCGTGCACCCGAGCACCCCGCCCCCCATCACACGCGTGTTTGTGGCCAGCGTGGTGGTGCTTGCTGTTGCATGGATACCCACGCGCCTGTGGCACTGGAGCAACCTCGTGCCACGCCGCCGCATTGCCCAGGACGTGGGTGACCGCAGCCCACTGCACAGCCCCTCGGTCGCTGTCCTACACCACCAGCAGTCGCTTATCTCCGAGCTGCACCAGCGCCAGTCTGCCGCCGCCTCCCGCCTCGCATCCCCACGCGTGCCCTCTTCCCTGCGCCGTGTTGACGCTGGACACGCGCGTGAGATCGGCAGGGATGGTGGTGGTGGTGGTGGTGGTGGTGGTGGTGGTGATCATCGTCATGATCATGGTGGTGGTGACAGCAGTCGCATCTCTGGGAATGGTGGCGCCCGCACATACGATGGAGGCAGCGTGGCGAACAGGAGTGTGATGAGTGCACGCGTGGAAGCGGGCACGCCTTGTTCGCCGTCGCCTTCTCAGAACGACAGCATACGCAGATACCAGGCCTCCGTGGAGAGCGCTCAGGCCATGCGCCAGCGCCGCGTTGCAGCCAGTGGCGGTGGTGGTGTTGGTGGTGGAGCCAGAGGGACACCACTGCGGCTGTTGTCGTCGCCGTTGGTGCGGTCACGACAAGGCAGCCCGCTCGTGGCATCGCTCCTGGGACGGCGGCCAGCAGGCACCCCCAACACCAACGCCAATTCCAATTCTAATGCCAATGCCACCCCCAACACCACCACCACCGCTACGACCACTATGATTGCCAACGCTTTCGACTCGTCATACCCATCAACGCCAACGCGACCACACACGCATGCAAGGTCGGCATTCACTGTGCCATCGCCTCGCGCAACGCATATTCCACGTGCTGGCGATGGGGTGGATAGGAAGCAGAAGCCGGTGTTTGACTGGGACGCAGTGGATGTCACCCGTGGTGGTGGTGATGATGGGCACAGTTGTCGGCAGGGTGATGTGGTGCACGGAGCTGGAGTGGGCGTTGGCGAAGAGCATTCAGCAAACACGCCGAATCCGACCCAGCAGCAGCATCAGTGGCCACGACCAGAGGTGAGGGGCAGTGGAGGGCGGATGTCAATGAGAGCAGCAGCAACAGCAGCAACATCACCACCAGTAAATACCACACCAAAGAGGGTGGCAACAGCAACAGTGCCATCATCGTCATCGTCATCGTTGGCAGCAGCAGGAGTGGCAGCAGCCGGCACCACCACAACATCGTCTCCGCTGGCGTATATGGAGCAGGGACGTCGCCACTATGCGCTCCCTGAACGCAAACCACGCCATGACGCGCCAAAGACGTTCTTCACACGCACCCTCGGACCTGCACTCTAGCCGTGTGTGTGCGTGTGTGTACATGTGTGCGTGTGTGTATGCGTGTGTGTACATGTGTGCGTGTGCGTAACATTTAGCTGCCGACAAGGGTTTAAAACACAGGTCATGTGGGCTGACTGCGTATTGCTGAATGCAACTTGTTTATGGAACTCCTTGTCGAATATGTGTCACTTGTCACCGTCCCCACTGACACCAACAACGCCACCACCAACACAAGCAACGACACACTCTGCACACGTGTTCTTGTCACAGCACACACATGAACGCGCACCCCAGTACTCAAATAAACAACGACAAGCAGTACTGGACAGCAATCAGCAACACCTCATGATGGGCAGGCAAAACAGGATGGGAATGAACGGGGTCTGTGCTGTGTCGACGCACGAGCAGATGAACAGGCAAACGAATCAACGCGTGCGAATATGGAACTCACAGTTGGACGTGCATACTGGACTTACACTTGGACTTGCACTTGGACTTGCACAATCTCACACACCATGTTTACACCACTTTGCTCACACACGACACACACACACACACACACACACACACACACACACACACACACACACACACAGACAGACACAACCTAAGCGGGGGTTCATTCTGGAATGGCGTCGTGTTGGATCTGCGCCTTGACACGGTCCCACGGTACGGTGGTTCGGCTGTAGTTGTATTTGATGTGGTCCAGCGTTCGACGCATGCTGTCAAAGTTCATCAGCTGCAGCACGGGGAACTTGTCCTTGTACATCTCCGTTGCAATGCGCATCTTGAGGTGGAAGTGCGTCGAGTGCGCCTTGCTGGCCCTGTCGACCGACGTCTGTCGCACAAACTCGTCCGTTTCGCGCCTCTCCTGCAGCGGCGTGTAATGGTATGACTCGCCCACAATGCCAAAGCGCGTCTTGAAGCGGGTGATGCCTTCCTCCAGCTCCACCACCTGCTGCGCGGTCAGCCGCCCCAGCTTGCCCTCGTCCGGCGAGAGGACGGTGATGGTGATGAACGGCTCGAGCTTGTCCGAAATGAAGAAGCAGTAGCGCACGTTGTCTGCACCCGGGTGCTGGAAGATGAGCGTGGCGTAGTCTTGCCGCACGCGCAGGTTGAGGAAGTTTCGGCGCTGGTTGCGAACAACCTTCACCTCCAGCACGTGCCTGAGGATGGGGTCCACGGCGTCCAGGCGCGCCAGCGCGTCGTTGCGCACCTGCCACTTGACATCGCGGCTCAGATCACTCGCCGTGTGCTTAAAGCGGTCCGGCAGCGTCAAGTCAGGCAACACACTCAAGTCAAACGCCATCGTTTCACGCCTTGTCAGAGGTGTGTGTGTGTGTGTGTGTGTGTGTGTGTGTGTGTGTGTGTGTGTGTGTGTGTGTGTGTGTGTGTGTGTGTGTGTGTGTGTGTGTGTGTGTGTGTGTGAAAGGGGGTGGGAAGAAGCGGATGCCTTGCAAGCTTGCTTGCTTGGATGGTGCTTGATAACCGCCGAAACTGAATTCAGCCACGTGACGAGCAAAAGCACCAGCGCTTCGCTGCGTTCTGCCTTTCTGCTTTTCTGTCTCAAGCGCAGCCACACTCCCGCTCCAAACAACAACGGCAGCAGCACGGCATGCCTCGAGACCCTCACATGCACACACAAGTTGCGCCTCTTGTTGGTGCAGATGGAAAACAAGGGCTCAATGCAGCTCAATGCAGCTCAATGCAGTCGTACGTTTAGTTACATGTCTCATGCAACAGGAATCAGACACCTTCAGACAAGGGAAAGGGGGGAAAGGGGGGCAAGGCGTGCACGAACAAGAGCAATGGGAACCGCAAACAACAGCCTATACAATAGCAGGCCCATTGCTCACACAACACGCCCGCATGCGAACAAACGTTGCACGAAAAAAAATCAAAGGAAATACATAACGATATCACGCAGCCAACCACCTATGGCGGTCCAAGTGAACATGAGCACACACGCACACACACACACACACACACACACACAGAGTTGTGTCTCGGTGCTGGAATCATTGCATCACAGCAAAGCACCAAGGCCCAAGAGCAAACCACAGCAAAAGAGCAGAAGACAAAAGAACAGAATGCCTAGCCCGTCCTGAGATTGAGCGACGAAGAAGAAGAAAAATAAGCCAAAGGGGAGGGGGGTAGTTGGGTACACAGAGGAGGAGGAGGAGGAGGAGGAGGATCAGCACATGTAACGCCCACTCATTTGTGTCGTTCACGAGAACATCGACATTCTCGGGCGCAACAGACAAGGGCCGAACCAAACCCAACGTGGCAAAGGGGGCGAGAAAGGGAATGCCAGCGGATGCACGAGAGCCTGGTAAGGCTGGCAGAGTGTAGCACACAAGGGAACGATTCAACTAAAACCCTACTTGACACAAGGCCCTGCCTGCTCGCATCGGGTAAGCGCAGAGAGTGTTTCGTACACAAGTTGTGCGAACGGACACACAAACAGGCGCCGAAGCAGGAAGAGAAGAAACACCTGAAGAAGGGGGGGGGGAGGGAGGACAGACTACAGAAACGAAGACAAAACGTCTGCAGCCAAGCAAACAACCGGAGAAGGGCGCTCACTCTCGAAAATACGAAGCTGTGACCCCCAAGAACAACGAACGACATACAGGACACGTGTCTGCTGCACCAACCAGGGTGTAGCTTGTGCTGCATCATTGGTAGCGGGGGTTTGCAGTCACGTCGCATGGGTGGTTGTCGAGCGCCTTCAGCAGCACTACATACATATGTGGACAACAGACAGGTGGGAGGGGGCGAGGAGGAGGGTCAAGCGCGACACAGCGATAGCAGTTGTGAGCAACAATGACATGATGGGGTGTGTTGTGGTTTGTGCTTTTTTGTGTGTGTGTGAGTGTGTGTGTGTGAGAGAGAGAGAGAGAGAGAGAGAGAGAGAGAGAGAGAGAGAGTGTGTGTGTGTGTGTGTGTGTGTGCATTGGCAGGCTGCCATCGCCACTGCGGCAGCAATCACCGCAACGGCAGCCATTGCACCGGCACAACCAAACACAGCAAGCAATCACAGCAAGCAGACACACACACACACACACACACTGGTGACAACAAGCGCAACTGCAGCACCCTCCCACGTGTGTGCACGTGACGCAGCACAATGTGGCACGTGCAATCGTGTGATGCGTTCTCACTTTGACGGAAGATGTCTGGCCACGTCAGCAGGAGCTTGATGCTGCGACACCGGTTGCAGTCGCGCACTACAAACGCACAAAAACACAACACACACACACGCGCGCGCGCGCACAAAAACACAACACACACACACAACGTGCAACAACTGTGAGAAAATGAAGCAAACACTTGCGACTGAAGTACACGCCTGAACAAACGCTTTTGCTCTGTTCACGCCACAACGTGACTGCATGTGTTACCGCATGTGACACGGTCACGAATGCACAAGGACAAAGAACACACAATTGCATCACGCAATTGGTGATCACGTTCGGGTGTGCTCAAACAACAACGTGCACGCAACTTCGCAACCCCAATGTTTCAAACATCGAAACATTGACGAATCAAACTAGCTGTTGGTGGGGAAGAGGAGGAGACAACACGCA
This sequence comes from Salpingoeca rosetta, assembly GCF_000188695.1. Lineage (NCBI taxonomy): Eukaryota > Choanoflagellata > Craspedida > Salpingoecidae > Salpingoeca > Salpingoeca rosetta. The sequence continues at coordinate 573,445 of NW_004754924.1, read as the reverse complement.
ACAACGCAACGGCACAATCAAACAAAACTACACCAAACTGCCACCATCTTTTTGGTGACGCGTGTTTTCAAAAACATGCGCGGAAAGAACTCGACGAAACGAAAACCCCACCCGGCCACGGCAACTAACGCACCTGCCCTCACACCCACACAACATTCCCGCGCACAAAGAATTTAACGCACCCACGCGCACCCACACACGTGCACGCTGCTGCTGCTGCTGCGGTGAGAACCGCGCAACGCCACGAAGCCGCGACTCCAACAACACGCGAACAATACCTCTTCCGAACACAGCCTCGCATGTGTAGTTATGACGGCAGCCACGTGGAATCTGCTTCAGGTCTGTTGTGTGTGGGTGTTGCAGGTGCATGCACGCATGTGCGCGAGCAGAGAGCACGAAACACGTTGTGAGCGTGTGTAGGAGCCACGCAACAAGCACCAGGGGTTCAGCCGGCAGAACCAAGCGGAGACGCGCAAACAAATATATGCCTACTTGCTTGCAGGCAAAGCAGGGAGCACCGCATGCGTTCATGCTCGCATGTGAACAATGGAGGTGTAACAATTCGGCAAGGGAGGTTGGGGCTGAACAGAATGAACAGAAGCCACAGAGGAAAGTAAAAACACAAACCTAAACCAAACCACAACACAAGCTAAACCAAAACAGCAACCAATACATTATGTGCAACGCCACAGCGAGAGCAGCAGCACAACCCCCTCCCCCCCTCCAAAAAAACGTGGTCACGCGCAGAAATAGTTTCACACGCGTGTACACGAGCCCGAGACAGACCAGTGCAACACAAAGAAACACGTGCGCGTGTGCTGAAATTGCGTGGGTCATCTCACCCTCCGCAAATTGCTCGGGCGCAATGTTGACGGGGTCAGCGTGACGCGGAGCAGAGTCCCGGATCCACTTGCGAATGTCGTTGTAAAGGCCACTGCATGGCGTGCAAGCGAATATGCAACACAGGCATTTGCACCGCGCCAAGAAGAAGGAGGTGAGCTGGGGGTTTGAAGTCTTGCACGACGCCAAAATTAGCTCCACTACACGGATCAAGTCCAAAATGATGCAAACCGAAAGTTGCACGACTGACTGTCTCTCGAACAGCGATTTCGAACACGAGTTGCCACCAAAGCAAAACGAAATGAAATGAAGCAAAACGGTCGCGCGTAGCACATGTTGGCGGAATCATCTCCAAATGCGGGCGAACAGTTGTGCACAAGTTGGTGCAGATAGACGTTTCACCACCGCAGCCAACAGCGGCAGACCAACAGCAACACGCAAAACGGCCCGTGCTTGCAGGCACAAGCAAGCCCACGCACAGACATAACACCCACCTGTAGCAACGTGTGCAGAACCTGTTGGTGGTGAAAGATGCACATGCAAGGTGGTGTGGTTGGACGTCAGCGTGAGCGGATAAAATGCTTGCAGGCATAATTGTGGTGCGCCACAAACAAGGCAAGCCTCGCCCTCCTCTCAAACACAAACACACACACACACACACACACAGAGTGAGACCTGCTTGTTTGTATGCATGCAAGCAAGCACGAGCCACCACGTACTGCTTTGTTGCTTTGCGTGCCATTGCGCCACAGACTGGGCAGGGCACGGTTGGGCGCGACGAGGACGACTCCGAGGACGCAGCGCCTGACATTTGTCGCGGGCGCTTTGACGGCGGGTTGTGGCCCAGCATCGCTGTTGGTGTCATTGTCATTACGTCTGCCCCTCCTCCGCCTCCGTCACCGCCGCCGCCGCGGAAAGACTGTGGCCCGCCAACCTGCACACACACACACACACACACATATGCACAGCGCAGGGTGAAAAAAGAAGTGACTTCTACTTGCATTCTGTGTAGAAGGCGGGCGAGGGGGGGGGGGGGGGCAGGCGTGGTGATTGTCAAGCATATTATGGACGCAGCGACGAACCTGTGAGGGCATGCCTTGGCTGCTGACGGCCTGGGATCCATAGAGCTGTTGTTGCTGCTGCTGGTGTTGCTGCTGCAACTGCTGTTGCTGGAGCTGGTGTTGTTGGAGGAGCTGCTGGTGTTGCAGCTGCAGTTGCTGTAGCTGTTGTGACTGCAGGGGGTTACTTATTGCAGGCGCGCCCTGGAACGTGTTTAGATATTGTGCCAGCGCAGGGTTGGACAGCTGTTGCAGTTGCTGTTGCAGCTGCTGTGGATCTTGCAGCTGTTGTTGGTACTGCATGGCCTGCAATGCTGCCAGCTGTTGGTGCTGGTGCTGGGCTTGCTGGTGCTGGTGCTGCTGCTGTTGAAGCAGCAGCTGCAATTGCGTTTGCTGAGGGAGTTGCTGCTGTTGCTGAGATGGCAACATCGACGGCACCATGGCACCTGCATTTGCAAGCCAGGGCGACTGCTGCTGCTGCTGCTGCTGCGGTTGCGGTGGTTGCAGTGGCGGCGGCTGTTGTTGCCCTGCCTGCTGCTGCTGTGCATTGAATGACTGGGGAAGCCACGACGATCCCACGTACGCGGATGGCGGATACTGCTGCTGTTGTGGCTGCTGCAATGGAGGAGGTTGCTGCATCTGTGACAATAACGACGACGGCTGCATTCCCGTGGCCAGGGACAGTGGTGGCTGCTGGTTGAATCCTGGCGCAAGGCCAAGGGAGCTTGGTGCCGACACGCCAGGCTGTCCCCAGAGCGACAGCTGCTGCTGTGCTGTCAGAAATGCTTGCTGCGGCTGTTGCTGTTGATGGTGGTGTTGCTGTTGGTGCTGGGGTTGCTGCTGCTGCTGCTGCTGCTGCTGCTGCTGCTGCTGCTGCTGCTGTTGTTGTTGTTGTTGGAGAAGCATGAGCATCTGCTGCTGACGTTGTCGCTGGGCAAGCTCGAGTTGGGATCTGGCAGACGACGCGTTCCGTGCGCCTCGCGCACCAACAGAAGACGAAGAAGAAGCAGCACCAGCACCAGCAGAGGGAGATGCCGCTGTCAGGGATGACACCATGGATGGCGGCAAATGGAACGGCTGCAGCTGGGTACCACCGCCAATCAGCCGGGAGTTTGTTGTCGTCGTCGGCACCACAGGTGCACTTGTTCCGCTTCCGTGCGCAGGCTTTGTTGTCATTTGCGTTCGCGCGCCCTGCTGTGCTGATGACGAGATCGCGGACGAGCTGCTCAGATCGCCTTCTAGCTGCCGTCGGCGCTGCTGCTGCTGCTTCTGTTGATGGCTGTGGGGATGTGGCTGCGTTGTTGGCTCGCGGGCGGCGTTGTTGCCGTTTGCGCTGCCTCTGCGGTGACGACGTTTCAATGCACCCGCACGCGCAGCGCCGACGCCAGCGCCTGAGCTGCCGCTGTCCACCTCTCTCGGCGGGGCACGGGCGTCTTTGCCTCGTATCCGCGACAGCGATGGCGACGATGTCGATGACTTCGTTGCTGCTGCGGCCGAGGGGCGTTCGTCAGATTCTGGCTTTCGGCGCTGCTTCTGGTGGAGGCTGCGGCGGTGGCGGCGGTGCCTATCGTCGTCGTCGTCGTCGTCGTCGTCGTCGTCGTCGTCGTTGTTGTTGTTGTTGTCATCGTCGTCATCATTATCACGAGTCCGCTGTTTGCTGTGGCGTCGCCGATCATGGCGCGAGTGCCGAGCACGTGGTCTGTTCACATCGCCCGCCGTACCTGCTTGCACGCCTGCGTCTGGTGGAGACTGCGGCGGCGAAGAAGGTACAGATAATGATGACGACGATGATGATGGTGATGATGGTGGGGATGACGGCTCACCTCTGTGCTTGCGCTGAGTACCAGCACTACCACTGCTGCTGCCATTGCTGCTACCACTGCGGCGACTGCGACGATAGCGTTGCGGATGTGGCTGCTCCCGTCGGTGACTCGCTTGTCCTTGTCCTTCAGAGCCGGCGGTTACACCGGCCGCATGGTATGCGTTGTCCCCATCAGCATCCGAGCCGCTGTCTGCTGCTGCGCAATCATCGGCGTCAGCGTCATCATCATCATCATCATCATCATCATCATCATCATCATCATCGTCGTCGTCGTCGTCGTCCTTGTACCTGCTGGGTCGTGTGCGGGGGGCAGCACCGCCTTTCCGACCGCCGACGCCCTGTTTCGCTTTGGGTTTGCGAAATGTCGCACGCCCATCGTGGGGTTCACGGGCGTCTTCACTGCCATCACTGCTGTGGGCGTGGAGGGATGCTTGCACCATGCTCGTGTGGAGGGTTGTGTCTGAAGAAGAAGCGGCCACACGCCCTTGCTCTTGCTCTTGCTCTTGCTGCTGGTGCTGCTGCTGGCGACGGCTGCTGCGGCTGCGGCGGTGTGCGGTTGAGGAGTGATCGGGTGGTGTGGATGCAACAGCAGATTCTGGACTGGACGGGTCACATTGGTGCTTGCGGGCCGTTGGCGTGGATGTTGATTGCGCGTGGCCCGTAGTTCCTGACGAGGAGGCGAGAGTGGGGGCGGCTGTTGCATCTGTTGCATCTGCGGTTGTTGATGACGGTGCTGTTGCTGCTGTAGTTGTTGTAGTTGCTGTCTTTGCTGGTTGTGGCGGCGAGGGTGTCATTCCTGCCATCATAGCTCGTGTTGCGCTTGAGGGAGCATCGCCTGCGCGGCAAACAAAAAACAACAACGAGAGGGCCGCAGCCGAGGGAATAGTGTGGAGGTGGCGCGGGGGTCAAAGGTATGGGTAAGTCGAATTGGAGAGGGGTTGTGGGGGGAATTGGTTGAGGCCCACCGGAGGAAACGAACACAAGCAAGGAAGCAAGCAAGTGAAGTTAGAGTTTGGTCACAAGAAGTTGATGGGATGGGTTGCACGCAAGAGGATGGTTGAATGGGAGGATGGATCAATAATGGAAGGGGTGTTTGTGTTGGTGTTTGTGTTGGTGTTTGTGTTCGTGCAGAAGATGGGCAAGAGAGGGGTGGGAAAAGATGTGGGGAGGTGGGAGGAAGGACAGAGGCCAAGCATGCAAAGACAGAGGTCAAGTCAAGCAAGTGCAGGAAAAAAAAGTTGATGGCGATGATGGCGCAGCGAGCAAGAGAGCGAGAGCGGGTAGGTCAGGTGTGAGCTCGTGGGAGAAATGAATGAATGGGGAACAACGTCGTTGATTGGATCGCACACACGCGAGGCACGACATGCACAAGTAGCAAATGGTTCGCACGCACACACACGCACACACACACACAACACAACACAAAGAAACACAGGTGTGCAAGCGCAGAGTTGAGAGTGTGATGTGGTGGTTTCACATGCTGGTGTGTTGTGATGTGCGCGCGCGTGTGTGTGCGTGAGTGTGTGTGTGTGTGTGTTGCATGTGTATGTTTGTAGGATGTGTTATGTTGTTGTGTTGTGATGTGTTTGTTGGTGATGTGTTTGTAGGACCTGTGCCAAACATGTTGTCGCGCGTTTAGGCAGGCGTAGGTGCGCATGCATGTGTGGTTTGAAAGGGCGTTGGGGTGCGTTGGGGGTGTGTAGAAATGTTGTTTGGTGTTTAGGTGGAGAGGCGGTGAAGGGTGGGGTGCTTGGGTGTGTGTGGGTGTGTGTGCATGTGCTTGCGTGTGTTGTAGGGAAATGTTGAGTGGGAAGAGGCAGGACCTTTGTGGGAAGTTGATTGCGTGTCATCAACACGCGAGGAGCTCGGGGTGGTGGGTTTGCGTTTGGGTTGGACCAGTGGCGAAGCGGAGGAGGATGACGACGACGCCACTGGTGTGGCGTCATTGTCGTCTGGTGGTGTTGGCATCGTGTGCATGCGTTCTGTTGCAGCACACTCGTCACGGATGCTGTCGCTGCTGTTGCTGCTGCTGCTGGTGGTGGTGGTGGTGGTGGTGGTGGTGCTGATGAGATGGAGGAGAGGAGGGCAAGGTCACGCGCCCTCTTTGTTGGATGAGAGGTGTTGTTGACGAAGAGGAGGCTGCTATCCTTCAACGCTCATGCCACCACCAAACAGTTGAGTGGAGAGGCGGAAGTGCTTCACACAGCTGCCGTGGGGGGCTTAGTTGCTGCGATGGGTTGGTTGCTGTGGCTGATGCCGGCCAGTCAGTCGGCAAGCAAATCAATGGAGGCACATGCAATGATGATGATGATGATGATGATGCGAATGGTGGCGGCAGCGATGGTGGTGGTTCGTGCCCAGCCACCAGCAACACGAGAGAACAAACAGGCAGAGAGAAGCAGCGTGAGACACTGAACGCGCGAGTGACAATGATGATGATGATGATGGATGGCAATGATGAAGATGGTGAGGAGATGAGGAAGACACGAGTCAAGTGCACACAGCAAGCACGGCCAGCAGAGCTGCAGGCAAGGGGCTGACCAAACAAACAAGCACGCGCACAAGTCAACGTTGGAGGCATGCGTTTTGGGCGCGAAGCCAAGACAAAAGTGACGTGACAAGCGTCAAGCGCTCAGCAAGCAAGATAGACTGATAGACTGACAGACGGATGTGGGCGAGGATGGGATGGGATGGTACGCAATGGGCAGAGAGCTCCTGCCAAATGTGTTGCTGCTGGGCGTTGGGGCGCTGTTGCGTTGCTGTGATGGGGAGAGCGACACAAACAGGTACACGCGAGAAGGGGAAGCAAGGCAGGTAGGTGGCGGGTGGAAGAGGAGGCAAAGAGAGAGAGAGAGAGAGAGAGAGGAGGAGAGAGAGAGAGGAGGAGGAGGAGAGAGAGACGACGACGACGTGTCGTGGTGGCATAGACCTGCTACTTTCTCACCCTATGACACCTCAATCTCGTCTGATTTATCCAAGAGGCGTTGATGTACAGAGGTGCGGCGTTGTCGGTAAGTGGGAGGGGAGAGCTTACCGAAATCTCATGGGAAACGGTCGCCCTAATCCCCCCCGAGGTAACCCCGTTCAGGGTCGTAACCCGTGCTCTTCAAGCGAACCCTATGCCGGCTTTCGCGGGGCAGCGTTTTCAAAATTGCCAGATCCGTAACGCCAGATGTGTTTTAGGGTTGGTCTCTGCTATACTTCGCAAAATTAGGGCCATCCTGCCTACGCTCAATCCTCCTACCGTGATGCACTCGGGAATTCTTAAATCCGCGTACGAAACCCAGTGATGTGTGGTGGGTACCGACAGGAGAGGGAGGGAGAGAGAGACAGCAGCAACGCCAGCAGTGCAGCAAGAAGGAATGAGGGGAAATGGATGAGCGAGGTGGTGCTGGTGGGTGGGTGGTGTTGTGGTGTTGTCGAGCAAGACCAGCAAGCGAGTGTGGAAAAAAAAAAGTTGTTTGGACGTGCGTGAGAGAAGTACGACGACAGGGGGCGAATTGCGACCCGCTGAAGCAACACCACACGCACGCACACTTCGTGCAACGCCACACGCTCGGTTGCGGTTGCAGGTGTTGTTGGATAGTGTGGGCAGGGGCTGGGGCGACCCTTGCTTGCTTGATGGGCATCGCGAAGCAAGGTGTGCCTTGTGTGAGTAGGTGTGAGTATGCGCGCGCGCGTGAGTGATTCTTACTCACGGATTGGAAGATGCAAATGGACAGGCCCTCGTGAACGTGGCGGGGCTTGATCTTGATCGAGGCAATTGTCGTGGGTTGGTCAGGAAAGGAAGGAGACCTCAAGCGTGGTTTTTGGAGGACGGCAGCGAGGAAGGCAGGAAGTTTGCCGCGCGTGTGCAGGCGGGCGTTGAGACAGGCCAGTCGGAGAGGACACCGCAGCGTGCCACACCACTGGTGCTGGTTGTGTTCTGGCGTGGCTGGCGACTGCGTTTGTGCTTTTTTCCCCCCTTCTTTCTGCACTGCTGCTCCTTCCTGTGTGTGCGTGTGTGTGCTTGCTGTGGTTCGTGCAGGTGTGCGTGTATGCGCGCCGCGTCAAAACGACGACGCAAACAACGAATGAGCTCACCGCAGCAGGCGGGCAGAGGGCACGCGACTGCGTTGGCGATTGCGATTGCGTGTGCATACACAAGTGCCAGCAAGCAGAGCAAGAAGGCCACGAGCAACAAGCAAGTTGGACAACTTACCGGTGCGCGGGAATGCGATGTGAGATCCTTTTCGTTTGTTCGTTCGTTGGTTGCTTGGTGAGGCTGCGTTTGGTTTTTGTCGTCTGCCGCGGACGATCGAGCGGTGTTGCTTCGCCAATCAAACCTGCGATTTCGTTCGTTCGTGTGTGTGCATGTGTTTACACGCGAGCGCGTGTGTGTGCATGTGGCGTGGCATGTGGAAGTTCGTTACACGCACCATGTTTGGCAACGGCCAGTAGCGAAGGGCATGGACATGCGCAATCCGCGCGTGGGTGGGGCAAACTGCAGCAGGTATGGTGTGTGATGTGATGATGCTGTGCCTTGCTGGGATGGTGAGGGATGTCCCACAACAAAACGTGACCTACCACTGGTGGGACGTACGGGTCAAGAATGTGGCGGGTCACGTTGGACAGTGGGTCACAAAACCTGGCTGGGGAAGAAGAGCGTATCTGTGTTGCGTGAACAACTTTACCATCAACTTTGTTGCTGGCGTTGTTGTGTTGTTGCTTGCTTCTTTTGTGTTTTGCTCCTCCGACGTGTGCTTGTAAGTAGGATGCGTGAAATACTGGAGGCGTTCCTTGGGGCCCAGAACGCAATGTCGTGCACGACGGTTTCAAAATGCACGTTGCCGTGCCGTGCAACATGCAGGATTGATGGTGTGAGGGGGAGTTCACGAAGGAATACTTTTCAACTTCGCCACCCGGCTAGGTTGGGTCAGACGCACCGAAGCAACACGCCAGAGCCCAAAACATGGGCGGAAACGCACTCACACGCGCAGCGTCGTGTTTTAGAGGCGCATCGAATCTACGGCAGGATAATGTAAAAAAAAAACAACGAGCGGGAGCAACGGACACACGAGAGAAAAGAAAAAGGTGGCAGTGTGGCAGTGTGGCTGTGGTGCGAGGAGAGCGTGTGACCAGCATCCTCAAGAAGACGAGGGAGAGCAAGCGAGACGAGGGGAGCGAGGCACTGGGTACGTCACAGAGGCAGACACGCAGCGAGCCAACCGGCCAACCGGCCAACCAGCCAGCGAGCGAGCAAGCAACTGTCATCATGGGGAGCCGCACCAGCATCTACAACAACAACAACAACAACAACAACAACATGGTGCTGGACGATGTCTCTGAAGCGTTGAAACTGCAGGCGTTTGGTGCCAGTCATGGTGCTTTGCTGACAACAGTAACTTATGGTGGCATCGCAGCTGTCCTTGCCTTTCTCGCGCATCAAACGCCCTTGTCAGTGATTGTGTGCATAGGGAGGATTGCGTGTACGTACATTGGGGGGGTGTGTGTGTGTGTGTGTGTGTGTGTGTGTGTGTGTGTGTGGTTTACAACGTCAACCTCTCATGTGAAGACATAATGTGGGTGCCTGTAGTGTTCGGCAGTTTGTCTTGTGTCATGTGCATATGAACTTGAAGCATCATGCACTTGCACACACACACACACACACACACACACACACACACACACACACACACACACACACACACATAACTCGCGTGTTCAGGGAGTTGCCAGATCCGCTGTTGCAGACGGCGGCCAGGATCGTCGGTGAGAACGCCAGAGATTTGCCTTGTGTGTCTCGTGCATGTCATGTGTTATGCCAAGCGTTGTTTTACTTTGAAGGGGACGACGCGATTCTCACTTTTATTAACACGTGCACACTTTCAAACACACACACACACATGATTCACGTTAGCCTATGCTGTGGCGTTTGTGCTTGGCCTGACCGCCTTCTTGCGCACCGTCGTGCACGTGCGCGCCATGCTCGTCGTCCCACCCACAGTGAGTGTTCTTCACGGTTTGTGTGTGTGTGTGTGCGTGTGTGTGTGTGTGTGTGTGTGTGTGTGTGTGT
>NW_004754924.1:556527-563570 GCF_000188695.1 Salpingoeca rosetta | reverse complement strand
TGTCGAACAGGTGAAGGCGCTGTCACCAAAGCAGAAGAAGCTCACTCTGGAGTTAAGTACACAGGGAAGCAAGTCAGCTCAAGTCAGTGCACAACACACGCACGCACGCACACGCGCACGCGCACGCACATGAAAATGCGCTCAATGGAAGCAACGCCAATGCACTCCATTAAGCAGCAACCCACAAAGCGCACACCGTGCACCTCTGCCACTAACTGTTCCCATGTACTCATTGCGTCTGCGTGCCTTTCTCCCACACGTGCATGTATGTATGCATTGTGTATGTATGTGTGTGTGTTGTGTGTGTGCTTGACAGTCTCTGCACGCCCGTCAACTCGGACCACGTCGCAGTCGACACCCATCCCCAAACGCTTCTCGTGGTGCGTTGTCACCGTGTGAGAGTGTGCATGTGTGTGTGTGTGTGCACGTGTGTGTGCACGTGTGTGTACTTGTGATGCGACTTTACATGGGGTGTCGACCAAGAATGCTGTCGACGAGCATGATTCGTTGTACGCACGACGCCAACGTCTCCACCCCTATCACCACCTCCTCCATCACCATTACTCTCATCATCGCCCTCTGTCACTGCAATTCCACATCATCCCACCTCCAACACACACACACACACACACACACACACACACACACACACACACACACACACACACACACACACACACACACACACACGCACACAACGACAGGCGGCACGGCCCGGATGAGAGCGTGTCTGCACGGCGCCGCCGACCAAGTGGCATTGGCGGCCTCAACACATCCGCAGCGAGCACAACAGCAGCCGGCAACCTGTCCACCACACTGGCAACAACAACGGGGTTTGGCTCAGCGCCAGCCACGCCATCTGCCGCGCTCTCCACGTCCGTGTCGCCATCATCCCACTACTACACGCCAGCACGCGGCTACCCTGCGCCCACCACGACTGGCGCTGCTGACATGTACGCACGCACCCCCGCCCGCGCCGTGTATGGGGATGCAGGGAGCGCCAACGCCAGCATGATGTCCGACTCTCGCATGGCATACCCCGCCAGTGGTGGTGGCGGCGGTGGTGGTCTGGGCACGTCGTTTGCTGGGAATCAGTCGTGGGGCGGGCGCAGTCCCGGGCAGTCGTTCCTGTCGTCTTCCAGCCTCGACGCATCCATCAGAAGTGCGCATGTGTGTGGTGTGTGGTGTGTGCATGTGTGTGGGTGTGTGGATGTGTGTGGTGTGTGGATGTGTCGGTGTGTGTGTGGGGGGGGGGGAGGAGGCAGAACGGATGCGTGTGCGTTTCGCTTATGCGCGGCTACACTGTCTGCCCCTGTGATTGTCTGTTTGTTTGATTATCTGCACCTTGTTTCACCTCATACACTCTCGCTTCCCCTTTACCCCTTGGTTGCGACAGGCGATTCGTTCTGGGCGGCAACACGTGAGTGCACACGACCACAACACGGCCTGCGCCGTACCTGTGCTTGGTGGTTGTCGATGTTGTGACGTTGTGATGCCAACAGCAAGCATGCTGCTTGTTCCCCTCCGTTCATGACAACTCACCCCGCACGTACACACACACACACACACACACACACACACACCACACACACACACACACACACACACACACACACACACTGGCCACCACATTCCACCGCCGCCTTCAACCACTGCATCGCATCACTGCATCAACCCGTCATGCCATGGGTCACTGTTTCTGATGTCATTGTCTGCCAGCGCACCGCCGCCCAAAGTTCCAGCCAGCCGTCAAGTGAGTCCGAAATGATGTCACGCAAACCGCTCGCACGTTGCATGTGTGCAGTCGTACCATTCATGTGCAGCTCCTTGTTGTATTGGTTTCGCTCACCCCTGCACAAATCACCATGGCCTCAGCCATCTCATGATCGTCTCATCATTGCCGCCATCCCCACCACCATTCCCACCGCACCACATCACGACACCCCCCATGCCACCATGCATCTCACAACCACCACCACCACCACCACCACCACCACCACCACCACCACCACCACCATCCACACCCCACCTCCACCGCTGTTCTCGCCACGGGGCAAAGGTCGCCTGAGCGGAAGCCGCAGGAGAGCGTTGACGAGCGCGTGGTGCCTGCTCCCGTTGTCTTCCGGCGCATCTGCCCCAGCAGAGAAAAGTGGCAGCAGTCCCTCTTCCTCTGCAAGCAGGTAGGATAGTGGAGAAGCAAGGGAGGAGGGGAGGGGGAGGAGAGAAGCAGGGAAGCAGGGAAACAGGGGAAGGAGAGATGGAGGGAAGGAGAGATGGAGAGATGGAGAGATGGAGGGAAGCAGGTGAGACAGACCAAAAGAGATATTGTGTGTCCGCGTATTGTTCCTGACATTCAACGTCTCTTCCCAATCGGCTCACACACTTTTTTGTTTTGGCAGTGGGTTGACTCCATTCTCAAGGGAATCTGGTTTGACATTGAACGCGTCAACGCATTGCTGCAGAAGTAGGTCACCCTCACATTACATGCCTGGAATTTGTTGTTGTTGTTGTTGTTGTTGTTGTTGTTGTTGTTGTTGTTGTTGTTGTTGTTGTTGTTGTTGTTGTTGTTGTTGTTGTTGTTGTTGTTGTTGTTGTTGTTGTTGTTGTTGTTGTTGTTGTTGTTGTTGTTGTTGTGTATGTGTATGTGTCTGTGCTGTGTCTGGGTTGTTTTTGCCACTGAGCTGTTTGCACATCTCCGCAGTCAAGTGTACATCACCACAATGACGTCACAACCCGTACGTGCACATCTGCCGCCCCACACGTGTCTGCGCTCCATTCGCATCTCACCTTCAATCTCCTCCAACGCCACCGCCGGACGCGGCCATGCTTTGCCAGATCCCCCGATCGCCACCGCATCGGTGTTGACTCCCTCGCCACCATCCAGGCAGCAGCGCATGTACGGCTGGAGAGGGGAGGGAGAGAATCAGTGCTGTTGTGCTGGTGGTGGCGATGACGACGTTTTTCAGCAACGGCCTTCACTTTCGATTACCAGCATCCCCTTTCCCTTTCACTCACTCACTCACTTTCTCACACTCACTCACTTCCTCACCGCCACGATGATCATCACCACCACCGCCACGATGATCATCACCACCACGACCGCCATTTCTCGCCGCGGCGTTCAGGGCGATGCATACAGTCCGCTGCAGGGGGTGTTGCCTGTGCTCCAGCTCGACCCGGCCAACCAGCGCTACCTCGTCGCACGCATCAGAGGTGGACCGTAGCCATGCCGTGGCGGTGGTGGTGGTGGTGATGGATGTGGTGATGATGATGGCGATGGGGTGGTGGTGCTGTGTGTGTGCAAGCAGGTTGATGGTTGACATGCAGCTTTGTGGATTGTTATGTCCTGCCAATGACGTAAGCCCTGTTTGCCACTGTGCTGTGCGCCAGACCTTGCCACGCGCCGCGGATACCACACGACCGGCGGGCACGCCGTTGTTGATCTTGAGGGAAAGACTATCGCCTACTCTGACGCCCTCCCCTCAGACGCCTCGGTCCGCACATGTCATCTCAATCAATGGTGTTGCGTGTTGTGCGCTGCGTGAGTGTGTGCGTGGGTGTGTTTGAGAAACATGCAATTTCAGCACTGCCTTGTCAGCGATAGTCCGTGTCAAGCTCACACGCACGCATGGACACACACACATAACACACAACACACACACACACACACAACACACCGCACACACATTACTGCGCGTGCATTATCGCGGTTTCTCCATCACGCGCAGATTGTGTTCCACTGCGTGTGCTGCTTCCTTGACCACGAGTCGACGCTGTACCACCGGAATCCTGGCGATATTGTCCACCCGGACCTGCGCACATTCTCAAACCTTCACGTCGTCAAGTATCCAGAGGTGCGTTTGGTTGTGCATAACTGGTGGTTTTGTGGCATGGATGTTGCTGTTGTTATGTTTCCATGCGAAGGTGTGATACGTCCTCTCGTGCTTTTTGGGATTGCATGACTCAGCACCCACAAACACGCTTGCATGCTTGTGTGTGTGTGTGTGTGTGTGTGTGTGTGTGTGTGTGTGTGTGCAGCGTGTTGCTGATCTGGAGAAGCGCGCCGTCAAGACAAGCGTCTACATGTACTTTTCACAGTACGCGATCATGGTGTCGGTGCACTGCTTGCGGAATGCTGTTTATGCCCGCATGCAACACATTGTCCAGCAAATTGTATTCGTACTCACTCACGCACTCCCTCACCTCCCTCACTCACACACACACACACACACTCAACTCACTCACATTGTCGTCGTTGTTGTTGTGAATTGCAGGCTGTCGCCACCAGTGTTCAAGCTCATCACACGCAAGGATGGCAAGGCCTCTGTTTGGGAACTCGGCACCGTGAGTCCTGCTGTGGTTTTGAGCCTTGTTTGTTTCTTCGTTTCGCTGCGGGTTGCTGTCTTGATTTGGTGGTGCGTGGCTGTTTGCTGCTGTTACAGTTCTGCGCTTGCGTGTGTACGTGCACACATGTATTCTAACTAACACACACACACATGCACACACACACACATGCACACACACACACACACACACACACCGCAGGGGCACGACAGCCTGTTTGAGTGCATTGTGGCGTTTGTGTGGTATGTTGTGAAGATGGAAGGTGGCGTAGTGGACGACCATGCGCAGATGCGGTTTGCACCGGGAGGGCTGCGCGTCTACGAGATTGTGGAGCCCCTCATCAACCTCTGATGTGCGTGTGTGTGTGTGCGTATTTTTCCATGTTGGGTGGTATTGAACAAGTCGATGCACTCAGTCATGTGCAGTGGGTTCGCAAGATTGAACAAAGAAGGGAAGGGGAGAAGGGCGGGGGAAGGATGGAAGGATGGAAGGAACGAAGCAAGAAACGATGCCACACACACCCACACACACACACACACACACACACACACACACACCACACACACACACACACACACACACACACACACACCCACACACACACACACACACACACACACACACACACACACACACACACACACACACACACACACACACACACACACACACACACAACAACAACTGTGGAGAATTCGCTGCATCTTGGTCTACTTTTCCTTGGCAACTTGCTTGTTTTGACTGTGCTGCACTCGACCACTCCTGCACCTGCGCCTTCATTCGTCCCTATTGTGTGAGAGAGAGAGTGTGTGTGAGCTTGCCTCTGTCAGCCAGCTCGCAAACGAGTGGGCCGGAAGAAGAAGAAGAAAGGGCCACCATGTCCAACCCAACAGCGGCAGAGCCGTTCAAGCCCCGCAAGATCCGTGTGTATCGGTTCGTCTGGGTCCTGTGTGCACACAAACGTGTTTGTGTGGGTTGTCCTGTGTGATTTGATGTCCGCACGCACGCACGCTGTCTCCGCAGTGCCTGCCGTTCACCTAACCACCCCCAGCGACTACACGCACACACACACACACATACACACGCACATACACACGCACGCACACAAACATACACTCATTTGTGTGAGGAGGGATCACCCAATTCTTACTGTTGTGGCTGCTGCTGATGATGTTCATTGTGTTAGGAATGGGGACACCCACTTTCCCGGACGGAACATTCTCATCCGCAACCCAAAAGTTGACTTTACCGTCTTCTTGGACGTGGTATGTGTCGACTCTCTGACTTGCTTCGCTGCAGTGCGTGTCCATGCGTGTGTGTGGGGGGGGGTGTCGGGTCGAGTGATGTACACGTCTAAGTTTTTTTTCCCGCTGTTTTCACACCAGGACAGACAGAAGACACACACAGACACACACAGACACAAACACCCAAACACACAGACACACACACACACGCACTCACTAACGCACTCACTCACACACACACACACTACACGCGGCAATACTGATGTGCACAACTGCTGTTGCTACAATTGTGGTGGCTGAACAACGCAGGTCACGCAGGGCGTCAAGGCCAACTTTGGTGCGGTGCATCGCCTGTATGATGCCGAGACAGGGCACCGTGTCCGCGCCATCCTTGATTTGGAGGACGGCCGCGCGTATGTGGCTGCCGGCAAGGAGCGATTCCGCCCATACGCATATGCGCAGATCCCCGACGCAAAGACGCTGGGCAAGCCGCTGCGAGGCGGGGCAGTGAACCCGCTGCCGCCTGTGCATCATATCCGCAAGCCTGTTCGCTCCGGCCGCGCACGCAAAGCCGCCGCAGCAACCAGGCCCATCATCATCACGTCAGTTGTTCGGGCAGAAGAGAAGGAGGGGGGGAGGTGACGCTTTTTGTGTTGTGTTGCGTGTGTGCGTGTGTTTGTCTGACATGAGTGTCATTTGCATGCATGTCCATGTACTTCTGTGTTGTTTTACGTGCAAATCCACTCTCGTGTTCCACTGACATGTGCTCACCTCGCCATCTGCCTTGCTCGACAACCTCACACGACACCCCGCCCCTACCCCCGACTCCGCGTTCTTCCAGCGTGCTGCGCAACGGTGAGACGGGTCCCGGGGTGAAGCTGATGCTTGGCAAGCGCGACCGACTAACCTTCGATCAGGTGTTCCGGCAGATTGAGGAACGCGTCGCCCTCCCCGCCGAACCAATCCGAAAGGTGCTGCCGTGCGCTATGTTCCACGTGAATGGTGTACTGATGAACACTGAAGACAGGGCAGCGCTGCTAGCATTTTGGTACCTCCATAATACAATCACACACACACACACACACACACACACTCTCTCTCTCTCGCTCTCTCGCTCAGACACACGTTGCATCGCCATCCACCCCTCACCTCACCTCCATGTCAATTGCCCTCCGCCCCTGAACTTTCCACCGGCTCCAGATGTGCGACCTGCAGGGCCATCGCGTGAACACGCTCGCAGGCATCTTCGATGGCGCTGTGCTCGTCGCTGTTGGCCGCCGCCACAAGTTCAAACGCGCGCTGTACGAGAACATGTCGCAGGACGACTTTGCAGTGCAGCACTCGCCCTCACGTACGCACCCTCATCACGACAGCAGCAGCAGCAACAACCCGCCCATGCACTCGCTCAACAACAAGGCCGTCTTGCCGGTGAGTGGACGCGCGCGCGCGCGTGTA
>NW_004754924.1:546090-556427 GCF_000188695.1 Salpingoeca rosetta | reverse complement strand
CGCGCGCGCGCGCGTGTGTGTGTGTGTGTGTGTGTGTGTGTGTGTGTGTGTGTGTGTGTGTGTGTGTGTGTGTGTGTGTGTGTGTGTGGTCGGTTCGTTTCTTCGACGCTGTTCGTTTGCCTGTCCGCCTAGCGTGTTTTCTGCTGTCCGACTTGTGAGCGTTCAAGTGGTCACTGCCATTCATCGCATCCCTGCATGCTCATCGCGCCTGCTTGCTTGCGCTCGTTTTGGTTCAGCCCATTGGCCACCAGCAGCTTCAGCAGCAGCAAGATGGCCATCACAACAACCGATACAGTCACCACCAGCACCAGCGCCAGCACCAGCATGAGCAATCGTTCGACCAACAACAACAACAGCAGCAGCACCAAGAACAGCAGCAACAGCAGCATCATCATTTCTTTGGCGAGGACGACAGGGCGGCGTCTGAGCTCGAAGACAGCGGGCAGGAGCGACAGGTCAATGCCGATGATGCTGATGATGATGGCGATGATGGCGATGATGGCGATGATGACCAGCTGCACCATGAGCATGAACAGCGGGAGGAGGAACAGGAAGAAGAAGAGGAAGAAGAGGCAGAAGAAGGCCGTGAACAGCGGGAGGAGGAATATGCTGCACAAGACGAAGGGGAGGATGAGCAGCAGGTGAATGGATGGCAGCACCCGGACCGCCGTGCCGACGATGGGCGACGCGACGCCGACCAAGAGGAAGACCACGACACCCAACAGCACGGTACAGCCACACTGAATGTGTGTGTGTGTTTGCGTGTTTGTGTGTGTGTGTGTGTGTGTGTGTGTGTGTGTGTGTGTGTGTGTGTGTGTGTGTGTGTGTGTGCTTGTTTGTGAGTGTGTGTGTGTGTTGTCGTTGCCTCAGAGGAGCTAGTTGTCACGTACATGCCATGCGCATCCGCCATGCTTTGTTTTGACGTGTGTTTGCGTGTTGTGCGCAGGGGAGGCGATGGCGTCTGAGCCGACGGTTGTGATTGGGAGCGCGGCGCACACGATGACGCGGGAGGCGGCGATGGGCGCCATCAGCAGCACCCCGCCTCTACAGGAGGAGGAGCAGGAAGAGGAGGAAGAGGAGGAAGAGGAACAAGCAAGTGAGGGTGAACAGGGTGAAGAAGAGCAAGAAGAAGGTGGGGAGGATGAAGAGGACGACGAAGGGGAACACTATGACCAGAAAGAGGGGCAAGGGGAACAGCAGCAAGACTATGATGAAGATCAGGAGCAGCAGGAAGGCGAGGAACAAGAGGACGAGGAACAAGAGCAGCGAGAAGAAGATGCAGAGGAGGAGGAGGAGGAGGAGCAAGAACAGGATGATGATGATGATGACCATGATGGCGATGATGACCAAGAGGCTGACGGTGATCATGGCGTCCAAGATGATGGGCAAGAAGACGACGACGCAGCCGAGGCAGAGGGTGATGATGGTGATGATGGCGATGATGATGAGGCGCAGAGCTAGACGTGATGCATGTCTTTGTTGTTCTTCGGCATTGCTTTTCGCATCTGCATCCATGCGCATGAGAGTGTGAGCTTGTTTGCTCACTTCTTTCGTATTGAGCCAGTCTAGTGGGCTCTTCTCTATTTCCATTGGCTTCTCGCTTGCTTGCATCATCACATCCCATCACATCCCATCACACATCACATCACGCCGTCGGCACCGTCAACTTCGTCGCCACACCACGTCTTCATGTGCTATCTTGCTTTCTTGTGAGTGGTTGTGTATTATGGGTCACATCATGTCACATGTCTTGCCCATGCTGTCAGAAAGGGATAAAAGCCCAATGTCACATCAGTCAACCAAGTCTAGCTAGCCGTAGCAACATGTAACATTACATTGCAGTGTAAGGCAAAGCCAGAGCGCAGCACATTCCTGTTGGACAAGAAGTTGGGACGACCCGGGGAGCGGGAGACAAATCAAATGAGTGAGCGAGATGTGGCATAAGCATGAGAACAGGAGCAGTGCAAGGGAGGGAGGAGGAGGAGGAGGGAGGGGAAGAGGAAAAAAAAAGTGTGGCGGCGAGCCAGAGACACACACGTGCGAGTTGGAAGGATACATGCTCGCACGACTGGTATCTCCAGGGGTGCGTGGGCTTTCCAGCTCGTGTGGGAGAGGAAGCGACAGAGAACGCATGGAGCGATGGTGCATATGGTGGAGCAAGACAGAGTGCGGGAGGGGAGAAAGACACGCAAGGCGCGATGTTCCGTGAGCGGGACCGTGGCAGGCGTCGGGACAAGTGGAAGCTGGTGAGAGGAAGGGGGGGGGAGGGCAAGGGTGATGGGCGAGCGCGTCTCAAACAGAACACCAGAAAGGCGTTTGGAGCCTCCGCACCGCCCACGCACCCATACACCCACACACACACTTGCGCCTTCCCTCAGCCATGACAACCACAACCACTTGAAGAACATGTTCGAGGGAGCATGGAAGGGAGGAATCCCCAACGCCATGTGTGCACACGGCCACAGCGACACGACGGAACACCAGCCTTGCGCGACCCCTCACACGTCACCGCCTACTCTCCGCTCTGCACACCATCGTCCATAGCCAGTGGTGTGGTACCGGCAAAGAACAGTGGCTGTTCTTGCTGACATTACCACCACCACCAGCGGTCCTCTGCTCCCGGTCTCACGCACACGAGCGAGGCCCGACGTTGATGGAAGTCGTGCACCACGTGCCGCACGCCAACGATGGCTTGGTGTTGGAGTTGTGTAATCCGACAAGCGGTAGCTTTGGCTTGCCGATTCTGTTGCAAACCTCCGTGCGAAGCAAAGGAAGAAGGCCAGACGGAAGAAGACCAAATGGGAGAGGAGCAGACGGAAGAAGACCACATGGAAGAGGAGCAGAGGAGGAAACGGCCGTGGTGGACCAGGCATCAAGGAGTCGAGCGGAGTGGAAGTTGGTGATGGTGTTGATGATGGTGTTGGTGATGGTGTTGGTGATGGCGATGGTGACAAGAAGCACTGACCTGTCTTTGCGCGGGTAGACGTCGGTGCCACTGCTTGGGCCATCGCGGCAGCTGGGTCCTCATGCATCGCAGCAAGAAGCACTGGCATGCACACGCATGCAGCACGGTGCACACCTGTGCAGTCAGAGGTGTCAGTCAACTCACGTGTTGACCATCTCTGCTTTGCTTCAGTTTTGTGCTGACAAAGCAATCTGGAAGGAAGAATGAGGACAACAGTGAAAGCTGCTGTGCTCGTGGCACGTGCTGTGACTGTGGCATCCGTGCTTGTGCTCGGAGGTGCTGTGCCTTGCTTCGCAGCAGCAGCAGGAGGAGGAGGAGGAGAAGGAGGAACAGTAGGAACAGACTATGAGTGTGAGCGGGCTAGTGGTGATGTTGCGAGGGATGAGATGGTGATTGGCTTTGGCTCGTGCAACAAGCCCGACTTTCCACAAACGGCGTGGCAGTGGATGGACGACACCGATCTCTTCCTCTTCAACGGTGCGATATCTGTCTGTAGTGTGTGATGTGAGTGATGTGTGTGTGTGTGAGTGTGAGTGATGTGTGTGTGTGTGTGTGTGTGTGAGTGATGTGTGTGTGTGTGTGTGTGTGTGTGTGTGTGTGTGTGTGTGTGTGTGTGTGTGTGCGTACGTGTGTGTGTGTGTGTACCCTTCTGTCTTTCTGCCTCTCTCTGCCTCTCTATGCCCCTCTCGGCCTGTCTCTGCCTCTCTCAGCCTGTTGTCCAGATCCGTCAATTCGCTCTCCCAGTCTCCCTGCCCTCCCCCCACCTCTTGAGCTCACCCCTTAGCCTTCCACGCACCGCCTGTACGTATGTGTGTATGGGTGCAGGCGACGTCGTGTACAGCGCCACGATAGGGGTGGATGGGTTGGAGAAGGCCTTCGATTCATTGGACGCAGGTCCAGCATATCAGCGCGTCAAGCAAGCAAAGGCCTCCAAGTGGCACTGCAGGTCAGGGCAACAAAACACATACATGTGTGTGAGTGGGTACACAATGTGCATACATACGCACACATACGCACGTATACACACGCACATTTACATACAGATGCACATTGTCGCACGCACATGGTAGTATTCAAGGCTTTATTTGCGCTTCTGACACAGTTCTTGTGATGATGGCTTGCAGGGCTGTTGCCGATAATTGCGAGGTGCATCAAGGCATATGGTCAACGTGGGACGACCACGACTTTGGTGAGCGGGCATCAGCCGTTTCTGAGTTGTTCTTCGATGCCGTTTATTCATGATACACTCGAGCTGTTGCTGATGACAGCTCATGCCTTGCGCTCACATACGCACACACACACACACACGCACACATACACATGCAAACACACACGCATACACACACACGCACCACAACTACCACCACGGTGATTGTGGTCGTTTGTGCAATGCAATGGCACACCAAGGCATCAACGATGGCGGCGGAGGCGAGCCGCTACCAATCATAAAAGACTTGCAGGTTGAAGAGCGGCTGCGTGTGTTCAAGGAGCACATGCATCCACGATGCACGGACACCTCGCGCGTGACGCTTTCCAGCCGTAATGGCACCTACCACTCCACCAAGTGGGAGCCTTTGTTGTGCGTGTGCTTGTGTGTGTGTGTGTGTGTGTGTGTGTGTGTGTGTGTGTGTGTGTGTGTGTGTGTGTGTGTGTGTGTGTGTGTGTGTGTGTGTGTGTGTGTGTGTGTGTGTGCGTTGGCTCGCTGGCTCTCTGCTCGTTTGTGTGCGTGTGCATGATCACTGTGGCAATGTAGGTGCTGTAGTGGCTTTGCTGTGTTGATGAGACAAACAAATGCTTCGTTGTTCACGCCGAACCCCTCCCACCCGCCATCAAACAATGCAGACTTCACGTTGGGGATAAGCGAGACGTTGTCATTTCGCTGTTGGACACACGCACACACCGCCAGCTGCACGCGATTCCCTCGCTTGGCACATTCAGCTTCATCCCGCTCATCGGCAAACTCTTCCCCATCACCGCCGGCGCCACACGCATGCTGGCCGCAAACCTCGGTGTGTGTGTGTGTGTGTGTGTGTGTGTGTGTGTGTGTGTGTGTGTGTGTGTGTGTGCCTGTGTGTGCAACTGCTTCTCTGTCTCTGCCTCTGCCTCTTTCTCTGCGGCTGTCTTTGTCACCAACTCCGTCTGACACGTCCCATATACTTGCTGCCATGAACGCTCACTCCTACGGACGCACTTCAACGCGTACGCATGTTCTTTCTGCTGCACAAGGGTGGGGCAACACCAACAGAGGCGCAATGCTGGGCGAAGAGCAGTGGCGATGGCTGGAAAACACGCTGTGCAGCAACAACGACGATGACACCACGCACATCATCGTCTCCTCCATTCAGGTGCTGACGAGCAACCCGCTTGTTGAGAGCTGGGGCCACTTCCCGACAGAGCTGCAGCGTTTGCTGTCACTGCTGGACACGTGCAACCTCAAGCACGCCATCATCGTCTCAGGGGACGTCCACTTTACAGAGTTCACCTCGGTCAGTGTGGCGGGCATGTGGTACGAGTGCCAACGTGCGTGTATCCTGTCTGCATCTGTGTAATTGCCAGTCCTTGCCGTGCTGTCCTATGCCTGCTTCTGTTTGAGCTTCAACCCACGAGTGCCTTCACGCTGGATTGTGTCATGATTGACAGCTCCCAAGCGGACAGCTGGTGGAAGTAACCTCGTCGGGTGCGTGACTGCTGCCGTTGAAGTTGAATTGGTATTCTTGTTGCTTGATACTGCTCTTGCGTGCACACCCGCACACACATCACTACACTGCAAGCTCGCAACCAAACGTACACGCACACGCATGCAAGTACTTACGCACGCACACACACACACATACAACACGCACACGCACACACACACGCACACACGCACACGCACACACGCATACACGCACACGCACACACACACACATACGCACACGCACAGGGATGACGCATGACTGTACGGGCGGTGTTCTGCCGCGAGCGCTGTGTTCGCTCGCCATATCCACGTTTGGACACCACCGCAGCAAGCAGGACACCTTCCACCCGCGACGCGCGTTTGCAAAGATGCGACTACACTGGCGCCGTGATGGTGCTGGTGGTGATACAGACACGGCACAAGCTGAAGGCAATGCACGCGCCACAAGAGACGCTGATGGTGGTGGCGGTGCACGTGGGCCGAGTGCTGTTGTCGAGGTGATTGCGAGCGAGGATGGGCAAGTGGTGCACACGCGGCGGGTTGTCAGCCTGGCCAGTGGGCGCGTGTATGGCAATGAGGCCAATCAGCAGCGATGGGGCGTGATCCACCGACCGCCAGTCCCGCTACACATGTTGATGGTGTCCGTTGCTGCCGTCGTGCTCGCTGCAGCACTTCCCTTGCTTGCTTGGTGCTGCAAGCGCAAGTCACACTGACATCATGTGTGTGTGTGTGTGTGTGTGTGTGTGCGTGTGTGTGTGTGTGTGTGTGTGTCTGTCTGTGTGTGTGTGTGTGTGTCTGTGTGTCTGTGTGTGGGTGTGTGTGTGTGTGTCCTTGTGCGCCCTGTTGTTGATCTTTTGTTCCTTCGCCCTCGCTCTCTTGTTGGTGAAACGGTGCGAGCTCATACGTGTAATTAAAAGGCACGATCAGCGAAACGTTGCGCAAACCAGAGGAAGTGAAGCATGGCACAGAGAGAGCGAGAGAGAGCGAGAGAGAGAGAGAGAGAGAGGGAGCGAGAGAGAAAGGGAGGGAGCGAGAGAGTCACATCAGCGTAAGACGACACACACATATGAACACACATGCACTTTTACACCCAGCCTGACACACACACGCACACACACACGCAGACACATAGACACACAGACACACACACACGCACACACACACACACACACACAGACACACACACAGACACACGGCTAGTTAGAAGCGGCCTGAGAGGCGCTGGGTGACGGACTGCAGGGTTGCGTAGATCTTGGATGGAGGAGAGCCGATGATGAGTTTGGAGATGATGTGACGCGCCTCGCGAATGTTGTCAAAGGCGCCCAAGATGTGCACGCGGCTGTCAGCGACGACGATTCTGGTCTTTGTGGCGTTCTCGATGGTGAACTTGGTCTTGCCGCCCTTGCCGGCAACGCGGCCAATGGCACGGGAGAGATGATCGCCCGCCACACGGCGCACGTCCGTGACGTCGAATGTGTCCAGGTAGAGATCGTCCAATCGCAACAGGGCGACGGCATCTGCAACGTCAAAGCCGAGCATGAAGGCCTTGACAAAGTCATGTGCCTTCTGCAGCGCGTTGTCGCGCTCCGTGAGCTCGCATGTCCTCAGCTCCACGCGGCGCTTGCGCACGTTCATGCGGATCTGCAGCTTCATGTGCTCCACAACGGGCTGGAAGATCTTGTTCCAGTTCTCCTTGAGTGGTGTGTATCTATGTGGCGGCACGTCGATGCTCCGCGTCTCCGCGCCCGTGTACGCGTCCTGTGCGCTGACGGGCGCGAACGCCGCCTTCTTTGCCGTGGGTTGCCCATCCTCGTCAACCTCCATCATGTCGCCGCCATCCTGCTTGCTGTTTGTGTTGCGCTTTGCCTTCCTTGCTTGCTTCTGCTTCTGCTTCTGTGTCTGGTGTGTTTGCTTCTGACCCTTCTTCCTGTTCTTCTTCCCCGCTTGTGCTGCTTTTCCTTTGGTCGTCTGTTGCTGCTCCTTTGTTGGTGTTGCCGTTGCCGTGGTTGTGGCTGGGGTCTCGCTTCCCGCGGACTCGAGCACGCGCTCGTCAATCACCTCGGCCATAATCCTTGTGTGCGTGCTTTTCCTGCTTGCCCTGCGGGTGTTGCCTCGTGGCCTTTGGTCTCTTGGCGTCCTCGTGCTGTGTGCTCGAAATTGCTACTTTTTATCATGTTGATGACGGCGGCGGGTGCGCCAGGTCTTTCCTGTCATGTCGAGTTGAAGAGGGGGTCGGTTTACTGGGTTTGTAGAGCGAGAGAGAGAGAGAGAGAGAGAGAGAGAGAGAGAGAGAGAGAGAGAGAGAGAGAGAGAGAGAGAGAGAGAGAGAGACAAAGAGACAGCCGGTCGTTGTCAATTGCTTAAGAAAGAGAAAAGGAGGGAGAAGGAAAAAAGGGAGCGAGGTGCATTGGCAGGGCAGAGATGCAAACAAGCACACAAAAAGGGCGGTTGTAACCCCCACTGAGTGTGTCGTGTGTCCAGCCAGAGCAGCAACGAAGTTGATTGGGAGACAGAGAGGGGCCGTACGCTTAGTCCTCGTACTCCTCCTCCTCCTCGTCGAACTCGCCCTCCTCCTCAGCGGTGGCGTCCTGGTACTGCTGGTACTCGGAGACGAGGTCGTTCATGTTGGACTCGGCCTCGGTGAACTCCATCTCGTCCATACCCTCGCCAGTGTACCAGTGAAGGAAGGCCTTGCGGCGGAACATGGAGGTGAACTGCTCGCTGACGCGCTTGAAGAGCTCCTGGATGGCGGTGCTGTTGCCAATGAAGGTGGCAGACATCTTGAGGCCGCGGGGAGGAATGTCGCAGACGGCGGTCTTGACGTTGTTGGGGATCCACTCGACAAAGTACGAGCTGTTCTTGTTCTGGACGTTGAGCATCTGCTCGTCAACCTCCTTCATGGACATGCGGCCACGGAAGATGGCGGCGACGGTGAGGTAGCGGCCGTGGCGGGGGTCGCAGGCGGCCATCATGTTCTTGGCGTCGAACATCTGCTGGGTGAGCTCGGGGACGGTCAGGGCGCGGTACTGCTGGGAGCCGCGGCTGGTGAGAGGAGCAAAGCCAGGCATGAAGAAGTGGAGACGGGGGAAGGGAACCATGTTGACGGCGAGCTTGCGCAGATCAGCGTTGAGCTGGCCAGGGAAGCGGAGGCAGGTGGTGACACCGCTCATGCAGGCGGAGACGAGGTGGTTGAGGTCGCCGTAAGTGGGGGTGGTGAGCTTGAGGGTACGGAAGCAGATGTCGTAGAGGGCCTCGTTGTCGATGCAGTACGTCTCGTCGGTGTTCTCAACAAGCTGGTGGACAGAGAGGGTGGCGTTGTAGGGCTCGACGACGGTGTCGGACACCTTGGGGGAAGGCACGACGGAGAATGTGTTCATGATACGGTCGGGGTACTCCTCGCGGATCTTGGAGATGAGCAGCGTGCCCATGCCAGAGCCGGTACCGCCACCGAGGGAGTGTGTGAGCTGGAAGCCCTGAAGGCAGTCGCAGCCCTCGGCCTCCTTGCGGACAACGTCGAGGACGGCGTCGACAAGCTCGGCGCCCTCGGTGTAGTGGCCCTTGGCCCAGTTGTTGCCGGCGCCAGACTGGCCGAAGACAAAGTTGTCGGGGCGGAAGATCTGGCCGTAGGGACCGGAGCGGACGGAGTCCATCGTGCCGGGCTCCAGATCGACGAGGACGGCGCGGGGCACATACTTGCCGCCGGTGGCCTCGTTGTAGTAGACGTTGATGCGCTCGAGCTGGAGGTCCGAGTCGCCCGTGGCAGTGCCCGTTGGGTCAATGCCGTGCTCGTCGGAGATGACCTCCCAGAACTTGGCACCAATCTGGTTACCGCACTGGCCGGCCTGAACGTGAACAATTTCGCGCATGGTGTCGGTGTTGGTTGTTGTTCTTGTATTGGAAGAAAGCGGGCTTAAGCCGTGGAACCAAGAAAGATGCGGGTGTGAAATCGGGTATCTGTGTGGGAAATGACAAGCGCGACGTCACAGACAACACACGCACACGTTTGTCTCTGCTTGTTTTGTGGGGTTTTCGCTTGATTCTCGCTTGTTGTGAAGCAAAGGTGTTTGTGCTGGTTTGTGACTGTTGGCAAGCAGTCCGAAAAAACAAAGGGCAAGCGCCAAACCATAAAAAAGGCTGGTAAACCCACAGTAAAGGCGTGGGTCACGGAGTGGCCGTTGCCATCAAAGGGCGTCGGATAGTTCGTTGGAGTCTTTGCATTATTTTCTGCGAAATTCACTTTAGAGCGAGTCTATTTTTGCGGTTGGTTGTGACGTTTCAATTTGTGATGTTTCAGTTGGGTTCTGCTGTTCTCTGTGTGTCGCTGTCGTGAGTGTGTGGCACAAGATGTGCTTGTGGAAGATTTGATGATGTTTTCATATGTTTTTCGGAACGACTTCAATGACTGCGATCCAACTGAGCCGCTTGTTGTGTGGCGCGCCACGCCGTTGTGCAGCCGTCACTGCTGCTGCCTCGTCTCACCTGAAAGGCAAGTACATCGTTCCTGCGGACCAGCACTCGCTCTGCCAGCCATCGAGTCCTCTGCTTCAATGGTGCGCATGTTTCAATGTGCATGTGTGTGTATTTGTGTGTGTGCGTGTGTGTGTGTGTACTTGTGTGTGTGCATGCATTTGTGTATTTGTGTGTGTGCGTGTGTGCGTGTGTGTGCCTGTGTGTGGGGGGGGGGATTCATGTGTG